>NW_027250876.1:0-91689 GCF_044704955.1 Pristiophorus japonicus | reverse complement strand
GCTCCCTCTCTCTCTCCGCACTTTTACTGTACTGCTCCCTCTCTCCGCACTCTCACGGTGCTGCTCCCACTCTCTCTCCGCACTCTCACTGTGCTGCTCCCTCTCTCTCTCCGCACTCTCAATGTCCTGCTCCCTCTCTTTGTCCGCACTCTCACTCTGTTGCTCTCTCTCACTGTCCGCACTCTCACTGTGCTGCTCCCTCTCTCTCTCCGCACTCTCACTGTGCTGCTCCCTCTCTCTCTCTCCGCGCTCTCACCGTGCTGCTCCCTCCGCACTCCTACTGTAATACACACTTTCTCTCCCTGCACTCTCACTCTGTTGCTCCCTCTCGTTCTCCGCACTCTTACTGTGCTGCTCCCTCTCTCTCTGCGCACTCTCACTGTGCTGCTCCGTCTCTCTACGCACTCTCACCATACTGCTCCCTCTCTCTCTGCACTCTCACTGTGCTGCTCCCTCTCTCTCTCCGCACTCTCACTCTGTTGCTCCCTCTCGCTCTCCGCACTCTCACTCTGCTGCTCCCTCTCTCTATCCGCATCTCACTCTGCTGCTCCCTCTCGCTCTCGACACTCTCACTGTGCTGCTCCCTCTCTCTCTCTGCGCACTCTCACTGTGCTGCTCCTTTTCTCCGCACTCTCACCGTGCTGCACCCTCTCTCTCTCTCTGCACTCTCACTGTGCTCTCTCTCTCCCTCTGCACTCTCACTCTGCTGCTCCCTCTCTCTTTCCACACGCTCAGTCTACTGCTCCCTCTCACTCTCCGCATTGTCACTGTACTGCTCCTTCTCTCTCTCCGCACTCTCACAGTGCTGCGCTCTCTCTGTCTCTCTCCACACTCTCACTGTGTTGCTCCCTCTCTCTCTGCGCACTGTCACTGTGCTGCTCTCTCTCTCTCTCCACACTCTCACTGTGTTGCTCCCTCTCCCGCTCTTCACTCTCACTGTGGTGCTCCCTGTCCCTCTCCGCATTCTCACTGTGCTGCCCACACTCTCCGAACTCACTGTGCTGCTCCCTCTCTCTCTCTCCACACTCTCACTGTGTTGCTCCCTCTCCCGCTCTTCACTCTCACTGTGGTGCTCTCTCTCCACACTCTCACTGTGTTGCTCCCTCTCCCTCTCCGCACTCTCACTGTGCTACTCTCTCTTTCTCTGCACTCTCATTGTGCTGCTCCCTGTCCCCGCACTCATTGTAGTGCTCCCTCTCTCCCTCTGCACTCTCACTGTACTGCTCCCTCTGTCTCTCCTCAATGTCACTGTCGTGCTCCCTCTCTCCCTCTGCACTCTCACTGTACTTCTCCCTCTCTCTCTCCGCAATTACACTGTACTGCTCCTTCTCTTGCTCCGCACTCTCACTGTGGTGCTCTCTCTCTCTCTGCACTCTCACTCTGCTGCTCCCTCTCTCACCGTGCTTCTGTCTCTCTCTGCACGCTGACTGTACTGCTCCCTCTCACTCTCTGAACTCACTGTGCTGCTCCCTCTCACTCTCCGAACTCACTGTGCTGCTCCCTCTCTCTCTCCGCACTCTCACTGTGCTTGTCTCTCTCTCTCCACACTCTCATTGTGCTGCTCCCTCTCTCCGCACTCTCACGGTGCTTCTCCCTCTCTCTCTCCGCAATTACACTGTACTGCTCCTTCTCTTGCTCCGCACTCTCACTGTGGTGCTCTCTCTCTCTCTGCACTCTCACTCTGCTGCTCCCTCTCTCACCGTGCTTCTCTCTCTCTCTGCACGCTGACTGTACTGCTCCCTCTCACTCTCCGAACTCACTGTGCTGCTCCCTCTCACTCTCCGAACTCACTGTGCTGCTCCCTCTCTCTCTCCGCACTCTCACTGTGCTTGTCTCTCTCTCTCCACACTCTCATTGTGCTGCTCCCTCTCTCCGCACTCTCACGGTGCTGCTCCCTCTCTCTCTCCGCAATTACACTGTACCGCTTCTTCTCTTTCTCCGCACTCTCACTGTGCTACTCCCTCTCTCTCTCCGCACTCTCACAGTGCTTCTCTCTCTCTCTCCGCACTCTCACTGTGCTGCTCCCTCTCTACGCACACTCATTGTGCTGCTCCCTCTCTCTGCGCACTCTCAATGTGCTACTCCTTCTCTCTCTCCGCACTCTCACTATGGTGCTCTCTCTCTCTCTGCACTCTCACTCTGCTGCTCCCTATCTCACCGTGCTTCTTTCTCTCTCCGCACGCTGACTGTACTGCTCCCTCTCACTCTCCGAACTCACTGTGCTGCTCCCTCTCACTCTCCGAACTCACTGTGCTGCTCCCTCTCTCTCTCCGCACTTTTAATGTGCTACTCCCTCTCACTCTCCGAACTCACTGTGCTGCTCCCTCTCTCTCTCCGCACTTTTACTGTGCTGCTCCCTCTCTCCGCACTCTCACGGTGCTGCTCTCTCTTTCTCCGCACTCTCACTGTGCTGCTCCCTCTCTCTCTCCGAACTCTCACCGTGCTGCTCCCTCGCTCTCTCCGCACTCTTACTGTAATACATCCTTTCTCTCTCCGCACTCTCACTGTGTTCCTCCCTCTCTATCTCCGCACTCTCACTCTGCTACTCCTTCTCTCTCTCTGCACTTTCACGGTGCTGCTCCCTCTCTCTCTCCGCACTCTCACTCTGCTGCTCCTTCTCTCTCTCTGCACTTTCACGGTGCTGCTCCCTCTCTCTCCGCACTCTCTCTGTCCTGCTCCCTCTCTCTCTCCGCACTCTCACTCTGCTGCTCCCTCTCTCTCTCCGCACTCTCACTGTGCTGCTCCCTCTCTCTCCACACTCTCACTGTGCTGCTCCCTCTCTCTCTCCGCACTCTCACTGTGCTGCTCCCTGTCTCTCCACACTCTCACTGTGCTGCTCACTGTCTCTCCGCACTCTCACTCTGCTGCTCCCTCTCTCTCTCTCCGCACTCTCACTCTGCTGCTCCCTCTCTCTCACTGCACTCTCTCTGTGCTGCTCCCTCTCTCTCTCCACACTCTCACTGTGCTTCTCTCTCTCTCTGCACTCTCACTGTACTGCTCTTTCTCTTTCTCCGCACTCTCATTGAGCTGCTCCCTCTCTCTCTCCGCACTCTCACAGTGCTTCTCTCTCTCTCCGCACTCTCACTGTGCTGCTCCCTCTCTCCGCACTCTCACTGTGCTGCTCCCTCTCTCTGCGCACTCTCACTGTGCTACTCCTTCTCTCTCTCTGCACTCTCACTCTGCTGCTCCCTCTCTCACCGTGCTTCTCTCTCTCTCCGCACGCTGACTGTACTGATCCCTCTCACTCTCCGAACTCACTGTGCTGCTCCCTCTCACTCTCCGAACTCACTGTGCAGCTCCCTCTCTCTCTCCACACGCTGACTGTGCTGCTCCCTCTCTCTCTCCGCACTCTCACTATGCTGCTCCCCCTCTCTCTCCGCACTCTCAATGTCCTGCTCCCTCTCTCTGTCCGCACTCTCACTCTGTTGCTCTCTCTCACTCTCCGCACTCTCACTGTGCTGCTCCCTCTCTCTCTCCGCACTCTCATTGTGCTGCTCCCTCTCTCTCTCTCTCCGCGCTCTCACCGTGCTGCTCCCTCTCTCTCTCCGCACTCTCACTGTGCTGCTCCCTCTCGTTCTCCGCACTCTGACTGTTCTGCTCCCTCTCTCTCTCCACACTCTCACTGTGCTGCTCCGTCTCTCTACGCACTCTCACCATACTGCTCCCTCTCTCTCCGCACTCTCACTTTGCTGCTCCCTCTCTCTCTCGACACTCTCACTGTGCTGCTCCCTCTCTCTCTCTGCACTCTCACTCTGTTGCTCCCTCTCACTCTCCGCACTCTCACTGTGCTGCTCCCTCTCTCTTTCCGCACTCTCACTCTGCTGCTCCCTCTCGCTCTCCGCACTCTCACTGTGCCGCTCCCTCTCTCCGCACTCTCACTATGTTGTTCCCATTCTCTCCGCACTCTCACTGCTCTGCTCCCTCTCTCTCTCCGCACTCTCACAGTGCTGCTCCCTCTCACTCTCCGCACTCTCACTCTGCTGCACACTCTCTCTCTCCGCACTCTTACTCTGCTGCTCCCTCTCTCTCCCACACTCTCACTGTGCTGCTCAATCTCTCTCTCCGCACTCTAACTCTGCTGCTCCCTTTCTCTCTCCGCACTTTCACTCTGCTGCTCCCTCTCTCTCTCCACACTCACACTGTGTTGCTCCGTCTCCCTCTCCGCACTCTCAGTGGTGCTCCCTCTTTCTCTCCGCATTCTCACTGTGCTACTCCCTCTCACTCTCCGAACTCACTGTGCTGCTCCCTCTCTCTCTCCAGACTCTCACTGTGTTGCTCCCTCTCCCTCTCCGCACTCTCACTGTGCTTCTCTCTCTCTCTCCGCATTCTCATTGTGCTGGTCCCTCTCTCCGCACTCACTGTAGTGCTCCCTCTCTCCATCTGCACTCTCACTGTACTTCTCCCTCTCTCTCTCCGCAATTACACTGTACTGCTCCTTCTCTTGCTCTGCACTCTCACTGTGGTGCTCTCTCTCTCTCTGCACTCTCACTCTGCTGCTCCCTCTCTCACCGTGCTTCTGTCTCTCTCTGCACGCTGACTGTACTGCTCCCTCTCACTCTCCGAACTCACTGTGCTGCTCCCTCTCTCTCTCCGCACTCTCACTGTGCTTGTCTCTCTCTCTCCACACTCTCATTGTGCTGCTCTCTCTCTCCGCACTCACTGTGCTGCTCCCTCTCTCTCTCCGCACTTTTACTGTGCTGCTCCCTCTCTCCGCACTCTCACGGTGCTGCTCCCTCTCTCTCTCCGCAATTACACTGCACTGCTTCTTCTCTTTCTCCGCACTCTCACTGTGCTACTCCCTCTCTCTCTCCGCACTCTCACAGTGCTTCTCTCTCTCTCTCCGCACTCTCACTGTGCTGCTCCCTCTCTACGCACACTCATTGTGCTGCTCCCTCTCTCTGCGCACTCTCAACGTGCTACTCCTCTCTCTCCGCACTCTCACTGTGGTGCTCTCTCTCTCTCTGCACTCTCACTCTGCTGCTCCCTCTCTCACCGTGCTTCTCTATCTCTCCGCACGCTGACTGTACTGCTCCCTCTCACTCTCCGAACTCACTGTGCTGCTCCCTCTCTCTCTCCGCAATTTTAATGTGCTACTCCCTCTCACTCTCCGAACTCACTGTGCTGCTCCATCTCTCTCTCCGCACTTTTACTGTGCTGCTCCCTTTCTCCGCACTCTCACGGTGCTGCTCTCTCTTTCTCCGCACTCTCACTGTGCTGCTCCCTCTCTCTCTCCGAACTCTCACTATGCTGCTCCCCGTCTCTCTCCGCACTCTCACCGTGCTGCTCCCTCGCTCTCTCCGCACTCTTACTGTAATACATCCTTTCTCTCTCCGCACTCTCACTGTGTTCCTCCCTCTCTATCTCCGCACTCTCACTCTGCTACTCCTTCTCTCTCTCTGCACTTTCAACGTGCTGCTCCCTCTCTCTCTCCGCACTCTCACTCTGCTGCTCCTTCTCTCTCTCTGCACTTTCACGGTGCTGCTCCCTCTCTCTCCGCACTCTCTCTGTCCTGCTCCCTCTCTCTCTCCGCACTCTCACTCTGCTGCTCCCTCTCTCTCACCGCACTCTCTCTGTGCTGCTCCTTCTCTCTCTCCGCTCTCTTATTGTACTGCTCCCTCTCTCTCTCCACACTCTCACTGTGCTTCTCTCTCTCTCCGCACTCTCACTGTACTGCTCTTTCTCTTTCTCCGCACCCTCATTGAGCTGCTCCCTCTCTCTCTCCGCACTCTCACAGTGCTTCTCTCTCTCTCCGCACTCTCACTGTGCTGCTCCCTCTCTCCGCACTCTCACTGTGCTGCTCCCTCTCTCTCTCCGCAGTCTCACTTTGCTGCTACCTCTCTCTCTCCGCACTTGCACTGTGCTGCTCCCTCTCTCTCTCTGCACTCGCACTGTGCTGCTCCCTCTCTCTCACCGAACTCTCACCGTGCTGCTCCCTCTCTCTCTCTGCAGTCTCACTGTGCTGCTCCCTCTCTCTCGCCGAACTCTCACCGTGCTGCCCTCTCTCTCGCTCCGCACTCTCACTCTGTTGCTCCCTCTCGTTCTCCGCACTCTTACTGTGCTACTCCCTCTCTCTCGCCGCACTCTCACCGTGCTGCTCTCTCTCTCTCTCCGCACTCTCACTCTGTTGCTCCCTCTCGTTCTCCGCACTCTTACTGTGCTGCTCCCTCTCTCTCTGCGCACTCTCATTGTGCTGCTCCCTTTCTCTCTCTCCACACTCTCACTGTGCTTCTCCCTCTCTCTACGCACTCTCACCATACTTCTCCCTCTCTCTCCGCACTCTCACTGTGCTTCTCCCTCTCTCTACGCACTCTCACCATACTTCTCCCTCTCTCTCCGCACTCTCACTGTGCTGCTCCTTCTCTCTGTCCGCACTCTCACAGTGCTTCTCTCTCTCTCTCCGCACTCTCACTGTTCTGCTCCCTCTCTCTGCACTCTCACTGTGCTGCTCCCTTTCTCTCTGCGCACTCTCACTGTGCCGCTCCCTCTCTCCGCACTCTCACTATGTTGTTCCCATTCTCTCCGTTCTCACACTGCTCTGCTCCCTCTCTCTCTCCGCACTCTCACAGTGCTGCTCCCTCTCACTCTCCGCACTCTCACTCTGCTGCACACTCTCTCTCTCCGCACTCTTACTCTGCTGCTCCCTCTCTCTCCCACACTCTCACTGTGCTGCTCAATCTCTCTCTCCGCACTCTAACTCTGCTGCTCCCTCTCTCTCTCCGCACTCTCACTCTGCTGCTCCCTCTCTCTCTCCACACTCACACTGTGTTGCTCCCTCTCCCTCTCCGCACTCTCAGTGGTGCTCCCTCTTTCTCTCCGCATTCTCACTGTGCTACTCCCTCTCACTCTCCAAACTCACTGTGCTGCTCCCTCTCTCTCTCCAGACTCTCACTGTGTTGCTCCCTCTCCCTCTCCGCACTCTCACTGTGCTTCTCTCTCTCTCTCCGCACTCTCACTGTGCTTGTCTCTCTCTCTCCGCACTCTCACTGTGCTTGTCTCTCTCTCTCCGCACTCTCACTGTGCTGCTCCCTCTCTACGCACACTCATTGTGCTGCTCCCTCTCTCTGCGCACTCTCAATGTGCTACTCCTTCTCTCTCTCCGCACTCTCACTATGGTGCTCTCTCTCTCTCTGCACTCTCACTCTCCGTGCTTCTCTCTCTCTCCGCACGCTGACTGTACTGCTCCCTCTCACTCTCCGAACTCACTGTGCTGCTCCCTCTCACTCTCCGAACTCACTGTGCTGCTCCCTCTCTCTCTCCGCACTTTTAATGTGCTACTCCCTCTCACTCTCCGAACTCACTGTGCTGCTCCCTCTCTCTCTCCGCACTTTTACTGTGCTGCTCCCTCTCTCCGCACTCTCACGGTGCTGCTCTCTCTTTCTCCGCACTCTCACTGTGCTGCTCCCTCTCTCTCTCCGAACTTCACTATGCTGCTCCCCCTCTCTCTCCGCACTCTCACCGTGCTGCTCCCTCGCTCTCTCCGCACTCTTACTGTAATACATCCTTTCTCTCTCCGCACTCTCACTGTGTTCCTCCCTCTCCATCTCCGCACTCTCACTCTGCTACTCCTTCTCTCTCTCTGCACTTTCACGGTGCTGCTCCCTCTCTCTCTCCGCACTCTCACTCTGCTGCTCCTTCTCTCTCTCTGCACTTTCACGGTGCTGCTCCCTCTCTCTCTCCGCACTCTCACTCTGCTGCTCCTTCTCTCTCTCTGCACTTTCACGGTGCTGCTCCCTCTCTCTCCGCACTCTCTCTGTCCTGCTCCCTCTCTCTCTCCGCACTCTCACTCTGCTGCTCCCTCTCTCTCTCCGCACTCTCACTGTGCTGCTCCCTCTCTCTCCACACTCTCACTGTGCTGCTCACTGTCTCTCTGCACTCTCACTCTGCTGCTCCCTCTCTCTCTCCGCACTCTCACTCTGCTGCTCCCTCTCTCTCTCTGCACTCGCACTGTGCTGCTCCCTCTCTCTCTCCGCACTCTCTCTGTGCTGCTCCTTCTCTCTCTCCGCACTCTTATTGTGCTGCTCCCTCTCTCTCTCCGCACTCTCACTGTGCTGCTCCCTCTCTCCGCACTCTCACTGTGCTGCTCCCTCTCTCTGCGCACTCTCACTGTGCTACTCCTTCTCTCTCTCCGCACTCTCACTGTGGTGCTCTCTCTCTCTCTGCACTCTCACTCTGCTGCTCCCTCTCTCACCGTGCTTCTCTCTCTCTCCGCACGCTGACTGTACTGATCCCTCTCACTCTCCGAACTCACTGTGCTGCTCCCACTCACTCTCCGAACTCACTGTGCAGCTCCCTCTCTCTCTCCGCACGCTGACTGTGCTGCTCCCTCTCTCCGCACTCTCACGGTGCTGCTCCCTCTCTCTCTCCGCACTCTCACTGTGCTGCTCCCTCTCTCTCTCCGCACTCTCACTATGCTGCTCCCCCTCTCTCTCCGCACTCTCAATGTCCTGCTCCCTCTCTCTGTCCGCACTCTCACTCTGTTGCTCTCTCTCACTCTCCGCACTCTCACTGTGCTGCTCCCTCTCTCTCTCTCCGCACTCTCACTGTGCTGCTCCCTCTCTCTCTCTCCGCACTCTCACTGTGCTGCTCCCTCTCTCTCTCTCCGCACTCTCACTGTGCTGCTCCCTCTCTCTCTCTCCGCGCTCTCACTGTGCTGCTCCCTCTCGTTCTCTGCACTCTGACTGTGCTGCTCCCTCTCTCTCTCCACACTCTCACTGTGCTGCTCCGTCTCTCTACGCACTCTCACCATACTGCTCCCTCTCTCTCCGCACTCTCACTTTGCTGCTCCCTCTCTCTCTCCACACTCTCACTGTGCTGCTCCTTCTCTCTCTCCGCACTCTCACTGTGCTGCTCCCTCTCTCTCTCCACACTCTCACTGTGCTGCTCCCTCCCTCTCTCCGCACTCTAACGGTGCTGCTCTCTCTCTCTCCGCACTCTCACTGTGCTGCTCCCCCTCTCTCTCCGAACTCTCACTATGCTGCTCCCTCTCTCTCTCCACACTCTCACTGTGCTGCTCAATCTCTCTCCACACTCTCACTCTGCTACTCCTTCTCTCTCTCTGCACTTTCACGGTGCTGCTCCCTCTCTCTCTCCGCACTCTCACTCTGCTGCCCCTTCTCTCTCTCTGCACTTTCACGGTGCTGCTCCCTCTCTCTCCGCACTCTCTCTGTCCTGCTCCCTCTCTCTCTCCGCACTCTCACTCTGCTGCTCCCTCTCTCTCTCCGCACTCTCACTGTGCTGCTCCCTCTCTCTCCACACTCTCACTGTGCTGCTCACTGTCTCTCCGCACTCTCACTCTGCTGCTCGCTCTCTCTCTCCGCACTCTCACTCTGCTGCTCCCTCTCTCTCACCGCACTCTCTCTGTGCTGCTCCCTCTCTCTCTCCACACTCTCACTGTGCTTCTCTCTCTCTCCGCACTCTCACTGTACTGCTCTTTCTCTTTCTCTGCACTCTCATTGTGCTGCTCCCTCTCTCTCTCCGCACTCTCACAGTGCTTCTCTCTCTCTCCGCACTCTCACTGTGCTGCTCCCTCTCTCCACACTCTCACTGTGCTGCTCCCTCTCTCTGCGCACTCTCACTGTGCTACTCCTTCTCTCTCTCCGCACTCTCACTGTGGTGCTCTCTCTCTCTCTGCACTCTCACTCTGCTGCTCCCTCTCTCACCGTACTTCTCTCTCTCTCCGCACGCTGACTGTACTGATCCCTCTCACTCTCCGAACTCACTGTGCTGCTCCCTCTCTCTCTCCGCACTATCAATGTGCTGCTCCCTCTCTCTCTCCGCCCTCTCACCGTGCTGCTCCCTCGCTCTCTCCGCACTCTTACTGTAATACACCCTTTCTCTCTCCGCACTCTCACTGTGTTCCTCCCTCTCTCTCTCCGCACTCTCACTCTGTTCCTTCGTATCTCTCTCCGCTATCTCACTGTGCTGCTCCCTCTCTCTCCGCACTCTCTCTGTCCTGCTCCCTCTCTCTCTCCGCACTCTCACTCTGCTGCTCCCTCTCTCTCTCCGGACTCTCACTGTGCTGCTCCCTCTCTCTCCACACTCTCACTGTGCTGCTCACTGTCTCTCCGCACTCTCACTCTGCTGCTCCCTCTCTCTCTCCGCACTCTCACTATGCTGCTCCCCCTCTCTCTCCGCACTCTCACCGTGCTGCTCCTTCACTCTCTCTGCACTTTCACGGTGCTGCTCCCTCTCCCTCCGCACTCTCAATGTCCTGCTCCCTCTCTCTCTCCGCACTCTCACTCTGTTGCTCTCTCTCTCTCTCCACACTCTCACTGTGCTGCTCCCTCTCTCTCCACACTCTCACTGTGCTGCTCACTGTCTCTCCGCACTCTCACTCTGCTGCTCCCTCTCTCTCTCCGCACTCTCACTCTGCTGCTCCCTCTCTCTCACCGCACTCTCACTCTGCTGCTCCTTCTCTCTCTCCGCACTCTTATTGTGCTGCTCCCTCTCTCTCTCCACACTCTCACTGTGCTTCTCTCTCTCTCCGCACTCTCACTGTACTGCTCTTTCTCTTTCTCTGCACTCTCATTGTGCTGCTCCCTCTCTCTCTCCGCACTCTCACAGAGCTTCTCTCTCTCTCCGCACTCTCACTGTGCAGCTCCTTCTCTCCGCACTCTCACTGTGCTGCTCCCTCTCTCTGCGCACTCTCACTGTGCTACTCCTTCTCTCTCTTCACACTCTCACGGTGGTGCGCTCTCTCTCTCTGCACTCTCACTCTGCTGCTCCCCCTCTCACCGTGCTTCTCTCTCTCTCCGCACGCTGACTGTACTGATCCCTCTCACTCTCCGAACTCACTGTGCTGCTCCCTCTCACTCTCCGAACTCACTGTGCTGCTCCCTCTCTCTCTCCGCACTTTTACTGTACTGCTCCCTCTCTCCGCACTCTCACGGTGCTGCTCCCACTCTCTCTCCGCACTCTCACTGTGCTGCTCCCTCTCTCTCTCCGCACTCTCAATGTCCTGCTCCCTCTCTTTGTCCGCACTCTCACTCTGTTGCTCTCTCTCACTGTCCGCACTCTCACTGTGCTGCTCCCTCTCTCTCTCCGCACTCTCACTGTGCTGCTCCCTCTCTCTCTCTCCGCGCTCTCACCGTGCTGCTCCCTCCGCACTCCTACTGTAATACACACTTTCTCTCCCTGCACTCTCACTCTGTTGCTCCCTCTCGTTCTCCGCACTCTTACTGTGCTGCTCCCTCTCTCTCTGCGCACTCTCACTGTGCTGCTCCGTCTCTCTACGCACTCTCACCATACTGCTCCCTCTCTCTCTGCACTCTCACTGTGCTGCTCCCTCTCTCTCTCCGCACTCTCACTCTGTTGCTCCCTCTCGCTCTCCGCACTCTCACTCTGCTGCTCCCTCTCTCTATCCGCATCTCACTCTGCTGCTCCCTCTCGCTCTCGACACTCTCACTGTGCTGCTCCCTCTCTCTCTCTGCGCACTCTCACTGTGCTGCTCCTTTTCTCCGCACTCTCACCGTGCTGCACCCTCTCTCTCTCTCTGCACTCTCACTGTGCTCTCTCTCTCCCTCTGCACTCTCACTCTGCTGCTCCCTCTCTCTTTCCACACGCTCAGTCTACTGCTCCCTCTCACTCTCCGCATTGTCACTGTACTGCTCCTTCTCTCTCTCCGCACTCTCACAGTGCTGCGCTCTCTCTGTCTCTCTCCACACTCTCACTGTGTTGCTCCCTCTCTCTCTGCGCACTGTCACTGTGCTGCTCTCTCTCTCTCTCCACACTCTCACTGTGTTGCTCCCTCTCCCGCTCTTCACTCTCACTGTGGTGCTCCCTGTCCCTCTCCGCATTCTCACTGTGCTGCCCACACTCTCCGAACTCACTGTGCTGCTCCCTCTCTCTCTCTCCACACTCTCACTGTGTTGCTCCCTCTCCCGCTCTTCACTCTCACTGTGGTGCTCTCTCTCCACACTCTCACTGTGTTGCTCCCTCTCCCTCTCCGCACTCTCACTGTGCTACTCTCTCTTTCTCTGCACTCTCATTGTGCTGCTCCCTGTCCCCGCACTCATTGTAGTGCTCCCTCTCTCCCTCTGCACTCTCACTGTACTGCTCCCTCTGTCTCTCCTCAATGTCACTGTCGTGCTCCCTCTCTCCCTCTGCACTCTCACTGTACTTCTCCCTCTCTCTCTCCGCAATTACACTGTACTGCTCCTTCTCTTGCTCCGCACTCTCACTGTGGTGCTCTCTCTCTCTCTGCACTCTCACTCTGCTGCTCCCTCTCTCACCGTGCTTCTGTCTCTCTCTGCACGCTGACTGTACTGCTCCCTCTCACTCTCTGAACTCACTGTGCTGCTCCCTCTCACTCTCCGAACTCACTGTGCTGCTCCCTCTCTCTCTCCGCACTCTCACTGTGCTTGTCTCTCTCTCTCCACACTCTCATTGTGCTGCTCCCTCTCTCCGCACTCTCACGGTGCTTCTCCCTCTCTCTCTCCGCAATTACACTGTACTGCTCCTTCTCTTGCTCCGCACTCTCACTGTGGTGCTCTCTCTCTCTCTGCACTCTCACTCTGCTGCTCCCTCTCTCACCGTGCTTCTGTCTCTCTCTGCACGCTGACTGTACTGCTCCCTCTCACTCTCCGAACTCACTGTGCTGCTCCCTCTCACTCTCCGAACTCACTGTGCTGCTCCCTCTCTCTCTCCGCACTCTCACTGTGCTTGTCTCTCTCTCTCCACACTCTCATTGTGCTGCTCCCTCTCTCCGCACTCTCACGGTGCTGCTCCCTCTCTCTCTCCGCAATTACACTGTACCGCTTCTTCTCTTTCTCCGCACTCTCACTGTGCTACTCCCTCTCTCTCTCCGCACTCTCACAGTGCTTCTCTCTCTCTCTCCGCACTCTCACTGTGCTGCTCCCTCTCTACGCACACTCATTGTGCTGCTCCCTCTCTCTGCGCACTCTCAATGTGCTACTCCTTCTCTCTCTCCGCACTCTCACTATGGTGCTCTCTCTCTCTCTGCACTCTCACTCTGCTGCTCCCTATCTCACCGTGCTTCTTTCTCTCTCCGCACGCTGACTGTACTGCTCCCTCTCACTCTCCGAACTCACTGTGCTGCTCCCTCTCACTCTCCGAACTCACTGTGCTGCTCCCTCTCTCTCTCCGCACTTTTAATGTGCTACTCCCTCTCACTCTCCGAACTCACTGTGCTGCTCCCTCTCTCTCTCCGCACTTTTACTGTGCTGCTCCCTCTCTCCGCACTCTCACGGTGCTGCTCTCTCTTTCTCCGCACTCTCACTGTGCTGCTCCCTCTCTCTCTCCGAACTCTCACCGTGCTGCTCCCTCGCTCTCTCCGCACTCTTACTGTAATACATCCTTTCTCTCTCCGCACTCTCACTGTGTTCCTCCCTCTCTATCTCCGCACTCTCACTCTGCTACTCCTTCTCTCTCTCTGCACTTTCACGGTGCTGCTCCCTCTCTCTCTCCGCACTCTCACTCTGCTGCTCCTTCTCTCTCTCTGCACTTTCACGGTGCTGCTCCCTCTCTCTCCGCACTCTCTCTGTCCTGCTCCCTCTCTCTCTCCGCACTCTCACTCTGCTGCTCCCTCTCTCTCTCCGCACTCTCACTGTGCTGCTCCCTCTCTCTCCACACTCTCACTGTGCTGCTCCCTCTCTCTCTCCGCACTCTCACTGTGCTGCTCCCTGTCTCTCCACACTCTCACTGTGCTGCTCACTGTCTCTCCGCACTCTCACTCTGCTGCTCCCTCTCTCTCTCTCCGCACTCTCACTCTGCTGCTCCCTCTCTCTCACCGCACTCTCTCTGTGCTGCTCCCTCTCTCTCTCCACACTCTCACTGTGCTTCTCTCTCTCTCTGCACTCTCACTGTACTGCTCTTTCTCTTTCTCCGCACTCTCATTGAGCTGCTCCCTCTCTCTCTCCGCACTCTCACAGTGCTTCTCTCTCTCTCCGCACTCTCACTGTGCTGCTCCCTCTCTCCGCACTCTCACTGTGCTGCTCCCTCTCTCTGCGCACTCTCACTGTGCTACTCCTTCTCTCTCTCTGCACTCTCACTCTGCTGCTCCCTCTCTCACCGTGCTTCTCTCTCTCTCCGCACGCTGACTGTACTGATCCCTCTCACTCTCCGAACTCACTGTGCTGCTCCCTCTCACTCTCCGAACTCACTGTGCAGCTCCCTCTCTCTCTCCACACGCTGACTGTGCTGCTCCCTCTCTCTCTCCGCACTCTCACTATGCTGCTCCCCCTCTCTCTCCGCACTCTCAATGTCCTGCTCCCTCTCTCTGTCCGCACTCTCACTCTGTTGCTCTCTCTCACTCTCCGCACTCTCACTGTGCTGCTCCCTCTCTCTCTCCGCACTCTCATTGTGCTGCTCCCTCTCTCTCTCTCTCCGCGCTCTCACCGTGCTGCTCCCTCTCTCTCTCCGCACTCTCACTGTGCTGCTCCCTCTCGTTCTCCGCACTCTGACTGTTCTGCTCCCTCTCTCTCTCCACACTCTCACTGTGCTGCTCCGTCTCTCTACGCACTCTCACCATACTGCTCCCTCTCTCTCCGCACTCTCACTTTGCTGCTCCCTCTCTCTCTCGACACTCTCACTGTGCTGCTCCCTCTCTCTCTCTGCACTCTCACTCTGTTGCTCCCTCTCACTCTCCGCACTCTCACTGTGCTGCTCCCTCTCTCTTTCCGCACTCTCACTCTGCTGCTCCCTCTCGCTCTCCGCACTCTCACTGTGCCGCTCCCTCTCTCCGCACTCTCACTATGTTGTTCCCATTCTCTCCGCACTCTCACTGCTCTGCTCCCTCTCTCTCTCCGCACTCTCACAGTGCTGCTCCCTCTCACTCTCCGCACTCTCACTCTGCTGCACACTCTCTCTCTCCGCACTCTTACTCTGCTGCTCCCTCTCTCTCCCACACTCTCACTGTGCTGCTCAATCTCTCTCTCCGCACTCTAACTCTGCTGCTCCCTTTCTCTCTCCGCACTTTCACTCTGCTGCTCCCTCTCTCTCTCCACACTCACACTGTGTTGCTCCGTCTCCCTCTCCGCACTCTCAGTGGTGCTCCCTCTTTCTCTCCGCATTCTCACTGTGCTACTCCCTCTCACTCTCCAAACTCACTGTGCTGCTCCCTCTCTCTCTCCAGACTCTCACTGTGTTGCTCCCTCTCCCTCTCCGCACTCTCACTGTGCTTCTCTCTCTCTCTCCGCATTCTCATTGTGCTGGTCCCTCTCTCCGCACTCACTGTAGTGCTCCCTCTCTCCATCTGCACTCTCACTGTACTTCTCCCTCTCTCTCTCCGCAATTACACTGTACTGCTCCTTCTCTTGCTCTGCACTCTCACTGTGGTGCTCTCTCTCTCTCTGCACTCTCACTCTGCTGCTCCCTCTCTCACCGTGCTTCTGTCTCTCTCTGCACGCTGACTGTACTGCTCCCTCTCACTCTCCGAACTCACTGTGCTGCTCCCTCTCACTCTCCGAACTCACTGTGCTGCTCCCTCTCTCTCTCCGCACTCTCACTGTGCTTGTCTCTCTCTCTCCACACTCTCATTGTGCTGCTCTCTCTCTCCGCACTCACTGTGCTGCTCCCTCTCTCTCTCCGCACTTTTACTGTGCTGCTCCCTCTCTCCGCACTCTCACGGTGCTGCTCCCTCTCTCTCTCCGCACTCTCACAGTGCTTCTCTCTCTCTCTCCGCACTCTCACTGTGCTGCTCCCTCTCTACGCACACTCATTGTGCTGCTCCCTCTCTCTGCGCACTCTCAACGTGCTACTCCTCTCTCTCCGCACTCTCACTGTGGTGCTCTCTCTCTCTCTGCACTCTCACTCTGCTGCTCCCTCTCTCACCGTGCTTCTCTATCTCTCCGCACGCTGACTGTACTGCTCCCTCTCACTCTCCGAACTCACTGTGCTGCTCCCTCTCTCTCTCCGCAATTTTAATGTGCTACTCCCTCTCACTCTCCGAACTCACTGTGCTGCTCCATCTCTCTCTCCGCACTTTTACTGTGCTGCTCCCTTTCTCCGCACTCTCACGGTGCTGCTCTCTCTTTCTCCGCACTCTCACTGTGCTGCTCCCTCTCTCTCTCCGAACTCTCACTATGCTGCTCCCCGTCTCTCTCCGCACTCTCACCGTGCTGCTCCCTCGCTCTCTCCGCACTCTTACTGTAATACATCCTTACTCTCTCCGCACTCTCACTGTGTTCCTCCCTCTCTATCTCCGCACTCTCACTCTGCTACTCCTTCTCTCTCTCTGCACTTTCAAGGTGCTGCTCCCTCTCTCTCTCCGCACTCTCACTCTGCTGCTCCTTCTCTCTCTCTGCACTTTCACGGTGCTGCTCCCTCTCTCTCCGCACTCTCTCTGTCCTGCTCCCTCTCTCTCTCCGCACTCTCACTCTGCTGCTCCCCCTCTCTCTCCACACTCTCACTGTGCTGCTCACTGTCTCTCCGCACTCTCGCTCTGCTGCTCCCTCTCTCTCTCCGCACTCTCACTCTGCTGCTCCCTCTCTCTCACCGCACTCTCTCTGTGCTGCTCCTTCTCTCTCTCCGCACTCTTATTGTACTGCTCCCTCTCTCTCTCCACACTCTCACTGTGCTTCTCTCTCTCTCCGCACTCTCACTGTACTGCTCTTTCTCTTTCTCCGCACCCTCATTGAGCTGCTCCCTCTCTCTCTCCGCACTCTCACAGTGCTTCTCTCTCTCTCCGCACTCTCACTGTGCTGCTCCCTCTCTCCGCACTCTCACTGTGCTGCTCCCTCTCTCTCTCCGCAGTCTCACTTTGCTGCTACCTCTCTCTCTCCGCACTTGCACTGTGCTGCTCCCTCTCTCTCTCTGCACTCGCACTGTGCTGCTCCCTCTCTCTCACCGAACTCTCACCGTGCTGCTCCCTCTCTCTCTCTGCAGTCTCACTGTGCTGCTCCCTCTCTCTCACCGAACTCTCACCGTGCTGCCCTCTCTCTCGCTCCGCACTCTCACTCTGTTGCTCCCTCTCGTTCTCCGCACTCTTACTGTGCTACTCCCTCTCTCTCGCCGCACTCTCACCGTGCTGCTCTCTCTCTCTCTCCGCACTCTCACTCTGTTGCTCCCTCTCGTTCTCCGCACTCTTACTGTGCTGCTCCCTCTCTCTCTGCGCACTCTCATTGTGCTGCTCCCTTTCTCTCTCTCCACACTCTCACTGTGCTTCTCCCTCTCTCTACGCACTCTCACCATACTTCTCCCTCTCTCTCCGCACTCTCACTGTGCTTCTCCCTCTCTCTACGCACTCTCACCATACTTCTCCCTCTCTCTCCGCACTCTCACTGTGCTGCTCCTTCTCTCTGTCCGCACTCTCACAGTGCTTCTCTCTCTCTCTCCGCACTCTCACTGTTCTGCTCCCTCTCTCTGCACTCTCACTGTGCTGCTCCCTTTCTCTCTGCGCACTCTCACTGTGCCGCTCCCTCTCTCCGCACTCTCACTATGTTGTTCCCATTCTCTCCGTTCTCACACTGCTCTGCTCCCTCTCTCTCTCCGCACTCTCACAGTGCTGCTCCCTCTCACTCTCCGCACTCTCACTCTGCTGCACACTCTCTCTCTCCGCACTCTTACTCTGCTGCTCCCTCTCTCTCCCACACTCTCACTGTGCTGCTCAATCTCTCTCTCCGCACTCTAACTCTGCTGCTCCCTCTCTCTCTCCGCACTCTCACTCTGCTGCTCCCTCTCTCTCTCCACACTCACACTGTGTTGCTCCCTCTCCCTCTCCGCACTCTCAGTGGTGCTCCCTCTTTCTCTCCGCATTCTCACTGTGCTACTCCCTCTCACTCTCCAAACTCACTGTGCTGCTCCCTCTCTCTCTCCAGACTCTCACTGTGTTGCTCCCTCTCCCTCTCCGCACTCTCACTGTGCTTCTCTCTCTCTCTCCGCACTCTCACTGTGCTTGTCTCTCTCTCTCCGCACTCTCACTGTGCTTGTCTCTCTCTCTCCGCACTCTCACTGTGCTGCTCCCTCTCTACGCACACTCATTGTGCTGCTCCCTCTCTCTGCGCACTCTCAATGTGCTACTCCTTCTCTCTCTCCGCACTCTCACTATGGTGCTCTCTCTCTCTCTGCACTCTCACTCTCCGTGCTTCTCTCTCTCTCCGCACGCTGACTGTACTGCTCCCTCTCACTCTCCGAACTCACTGTGCTGCTCCCTCTCACTCTCCGAACTCACTGTGCTGCTCCCTCTCTCTCTCCGCACTTTTAATGTGCTACTCCCTCTCACTCTCCGAACTCACTGTGCTGCTCCCTCTCTCTCTCCGAACTTCACTATGCTGCTCCCCCTCTCTCTCCGCACTCTCACCGTGCTGCTCCCTCGCTCTCTCCGCACTCTTACTGTAATACATCCTTTCTCTCTCCGCACTCTCACTGTGTTCCTCCCTCTCCATCTCCGCACTCTCACTCTGCTACTCCTTCTCTCTCTCTGCACTTTCACGGTGCTGCTCCCTCTCTCTCTCCGCACTCTCACTCTGCTGCTCCTTCTCTCTCTCTGCACTTTCACGGTGCTGCTCCCTCTCTCTCCGCACTCTCTCTGTCCTGCTCCCTCTCTCTCTCCGCACTCTCACTCTGCTGCTCCCTCTCTCTCTCCGCACTCTCACTGTGCTGCTCCCTCTCTCTCCACACTCTCACTGTGCTGCTCACTGTCTCTCTGCACTCTCACTCTGCTGCTCCCTCTCTCTCTCCGCACTCTCACTCTGCTGCTCCCTCTCTCTCTCTGCACTCGCACTGTGCTGCTCCCTCTCTCTCTCCGCACTCTCTCTGTGCTGCTCCTTCTCTCTCTCCGCACTCTTATTGTGCTGCTCCCTCTCTCTCTCCGCACTCTCACTGTGCTGCTCCCTCTCTCCGCACTCTCACTGTGCTGCTCCCTCTCTCTGCGCACTCTCACTGTGCTACTCCTTCTCTCTCTCCGCACTCTCACTGTGGTGCTCTCTCTCTCTCTGCACTCTCACTCTGCTGCTCCCTCTCTCACCGTGCTTCTCTCTCTCTCCGCACGCTGACTGTACTGATCCCTCTCACTCTCCGAACTCACTGTGCTGCTCCCACTCACTCTCCGAACTCACTGTGCAGCTCCCTCTCTCTCTCCGCACGCTGACTGTGCTGCTCCCTCTCTCCGCACTCTCACGGTGCTGCTCCCTCTCTCTCTCCGCACTCTCACTGTGCTGCTCCCTCTCTCTCTCCGCACTCTCACTATGCTGCTCCCCCTCTCTCTCCGCACTCTCAATGTCCTGCTCCCTCTCTCTGTCCGCACTCTCACTCTGTTGCTCTCTCTCACTCTCCGCACTCTCACTGTGCTGCTCCCTCTCTCTCTCTCCGCACTCTCACTGTGCTGCTCCCTCTCTCTCTCTCCGCACTCTCACTGTGCTGCTCCCTCTCTCTCTCTCCGCACTCTCACTGTGCTGCTCCCTCTCTCTCTCTCCGCGCTCTCACTGTGCTGCTCCCTCTCGTTCTCTGCACTCTGACTGTGCTGCTCCCTCTCTCTCTCCACACTCTCACTGTGCTGCTCCGTCTCTCTACGCACTCTCACCATACTGCTCCCTCTCTCTCCGCACTCTCACTTTGCTGCTCCCTCTCTCTCTCCACACTCTCACTGTGCTGCTCCCTCTCTCTCTCCGCACTCTCACTCTGTTGCTCCCTCTCGCTCTCAGCACTCTCACTGTGCTGCTCCTTCTCTCTCTCCGCACTCTCACTGTGCTGCTCCCTCTCTCTCTCCACACTCTCACTGTGCTGCTCCCTCCCTCTCTCCGCACTCTAACGGTGCTGCTCTCTCTCTCTCCGCACTCTCACTGTGCTGCTCCCCCTCTCTCTCCACACTCTCACTGTGCTGCTTCCTCTCCCTCTCCGCACTCTCCCTGTGCTGCTCAATCTCTCTCCACACTCTCACTCTGCTACTCCTTCTCTCTCTCTGCACTTTCACGGTGCTGCTCCCTCTCTCTCTCCGCACTCTCACTCTGCTGCCCCTTCTCTCTCTCTGCACTTTCACGGTGCTGCTCCCTCTCTCTCCGCACTCTCTCTGTCCTGCTCCCTCTCTCTCTCCGCACTCTCACTGTGCTGCTCCCTCTCTCTCTCCGCACTCTCACTGTGCTGCTCCCTCTCTCTCCACACTCTCACTGTGCTGCTCACTGTCTCTCCGCACTCTCACTCTGCTGCTCGCTCTCTCTCTCCGCACTCTCACTCTGCTGCTCCCTCTCTCTCACCGCACTCTCTCTGTGCTGCTCCCTCTCTCTCTCCACACTCTCACTGTGCTTCTCTCTCTCTCCGCACTCTCACTGTACTGCTCTTTCTCTTTCTCTGCACTCTCATTGTGCTGCTCCCTCTCTCTCTCCGCACTCTCACAGTGCTTCTCTCTCTCTCCGCACTCTCACTGTGCTGCTCCCTCTCTCCACACTCTCACTGTGCTGCTCCCTCTCTCTGCGCACTCTCACTGTGCTACTCCTTCTCTCTCTCCGCACTCTCACTGTGGTGCTCTCTCTCTCTCTGCACTCTCACTCTGCTGCTCCCTCTCTCACCGTACTTCTCTCTCTCTCCGCACGCTGACTGTACTGATCCCTCTCACTCTCCGAACTCACTGTGCTGCTCCCTCTCTCTCTCCGCACTATCAATGTGCTGCTCCCTCTCTCTCTCCGCCCTCTCACCGTGCTGCTCCCTCGCTCTCTCCGCACTCTTACTGTAATACACCCTTTCTCTCTCCGCACTCTCACTGTGTTCCTCCCTCTCTCTCTCCGCACTCTCACTCTGTTCCTTCGTATCTCTCTCCGCTATCTCACTGTGCTGCTCCCTCTCTCTCCGCACTCTCTCTGTCCTGCTCCCTCTCTCTCTCCGCACTCTCACTCTGCTGCTCCCTCTCTCTCTCCGGACTCTCACTGTGCTGCTCCCTCTCTCTCCACACTCTCACTGTGCTGCTCACTGTCTCTCCGCACTCTCACTCTGCTGCTCCCTCTCTCTCTCCGCACTCTCACTATGCTGCTCCCCCTCTCTCTCCGCACTCTCACCGTGCTGCTCCTTCACTCTCTCTGCACTTTCACGGTGCTGCTCCCTCTCCCTCCGCACTCTCAATGTCCTGCTCCCTCTCTCTCTCCGCACTCTCACTCTGTTGCTCTCTCTCTCTCTCCACACTCTCACTGTGCTGCTCCCTCTCTCTCCACACTCTCACTGTGCTGCTCACTGTCTCTCCGCACTCTCACTCTGCTGCTCCCTCTCTCTCTCCGCACTCTCACTCTGCTGCTCCCTCTCTCTCACCGCACTCTCACTCTGCTGCTCCTTCTCTCTCTCCGCACTCTTATTGTGCTGCTCCCTCTCTCTCTCCACACTCTCACTGTGCTTCTCTCTCTCTCCGCACTCTCACTGTACTGCTCTTTCTCTTTCTCTGCACTCTCATTGTGCTGCTCCCTCTCTCTCTCCGCACTCTCACAGAGCTTCTCTCTCTCTCCGCACTCTCACTGTGCAGCTCCTTCTCTCCGCACTCTCACTGTGCTGCTCCCTCTCTCTGCGCACTCTCACTGTGCTACTCCTTCTCTCTCTTCACACTCTCACGGTGGTGCGCTCTCTCTCTCTGCACTCTCACTCTGCTGCTCCCCCTCTCACCGTGCTTCTCTCTCTCTCCGCACGCTGACTGTACTGATCCCTCTCACTCTCCGAACTCACTGTGCTGCTCCCTCTCACTCTCCGAACTCACTGTGCTGCTCCCTCTCTCTCTCCGCACTTTTACTGTACTGCTCCCTCTCTCCGCACTCTCACGGTGCTGCTCCCACTCTCTCTCCGCACTCTCACTGTGCTGCTCCCTCTCTCTCTCCACACTCTCAATGTCCTGCTCCCTCTCTTTGTCCGCACTCTCACTCTGTTGCTCTCTCTCACTGTCCGCACTCTCACTGTGCTGCTCCCTCTCTCTCTCCGCACTCTCACTGTGCTGCTCCCTCTCTCTCTCTCCGCGCTCTCACCGTGCTGCTCCCTCCGCACTCCTACTGTAATACACACTTTCTCTCCCTGCACTCTCACTCTGTTGCTCCCTCTCGTTCTCCGCACTCTTACTGTGCTGCTCCCTCTCTCTCTGCGCACTCTCACTGTGCTGCTCCGTCTCTCTACGCACTCTCACCATACTGCTCCCTCTCTCTCTGCACTCTCACTGTGCTGCTCCCTCTCTCTCTCCGCACTCTCACTCTGTTGCTCCCTCTCGCTCTCCGCACTCTCACTGTGCTGCTCCCTCTCTCTATCCGCATCTCACTCTGCTGCTCCCTCTCGCTCTCGACACTCTCACTGTGCTGCTCCCTCTCTCTCTCTGCGCACTCTCACTGTGCTGCTCCTTTTCTCCGCACTCTCACCGTGCTGCACCCTCTCTCTCTCTCTGCACTCTCACTGTGCTCTCTCTCTCCCTCTGCACTCTCACTCTGCTGCTCCCTCTCTCTTTCCACACGCTCAGTCTACTGCTCCCTCTCACTCTCCGCATTGTCACTGTACTGCTCCTTCTCTCTCTCCGCACTCTCACAGTGCTGCGCTCTCTCTGTCTCTCTCCACACTCTCACTGTGTTGCTCCCTCTCTCTCTGCGCACTGTCACTGTGCTGCTCTCTCTCTCTCTCCACACTCTCACTGTGTTGCTCCCTCTCCCGCTCTTCACTCTCACTGTGGTGCTCCCTGTCCCTCTCCGCATTCTCACTGTGCTGCCCACACTCTCCGAACTCACTGTGCTGCTCCCTCTCTCTCTCTCCACACTCTCACTGTGTTGCTCCCTCTCCCGCTCTTCACTCTCACTGTGGTGCTCTCTCTCCACACTCTCACTGTGTTGCTCCCTCTCCCTCTCCGCACTCTCACTGTGCTACTCTCTCTTTCTCTGCACTCTCATTGTGCTGCTCCCTGTCCCCGCACTCATTGTAGTGCTCCCTCTCTCCCTCTGCACTCTCACTGTACTGCTCCCTCTGTCTCTCCTCAATGTCACTGTACTGCTCCTTCTCTCTCTCCGCACTCTCACTGTGCTGCTCCTTCTCTCTGTCCGCACTCTCACAGTGCTTCTCTCTCTCTCTCCGCACTCTCACTGTTCTGCTCCCTCTCTCTGCACTCACTGTGCTGCTCCCTCTCTCTCTCCACACTCACACTGTGTTGCTCCCTCTCCCTCTCCGCATTTCCTCTCAGTGGTGCTCCCTCTCTCTCTCTGCATTCTCACTGTGCTACTCCCTCTCACTCTCCGAACTCACTGTGCTGCTCCCTCTCTCTCTCCAGACTCTCAGTGTGTTGCTCCCTCTCCCTCTCCGCACTCTCACTGTGCTTCTCTCTCTCTCTCCGCACTCTCATTGTGCTGCTCCCTCTCTCCACACTCACTGTAGTGCTCCATCTCTCCCTCTCTCCCTCTGCACTCTCACTGTACTGCTCCCTCTCTCGCTCCGCACTCTCACTGTGCTGCTCCCTCTCTCTATCCGCACTCTCATAGTGCTTCTCTCTCTCTCTGCGCACTCTCACTGTGCTGCTCCCTCTCTCACCGTATTTCTCTCTCTCTCTCTGCACGCTGACTGTACTGCTCCCTCTCACTCTCCGAACTCACTGTGCTGCTCCCTCTCACTCTCCGAACTCACTGTGCTGCTCCCTCTCACTCTCCGAACTCACTGTGCTGCTCCCTCTCACTCTCCGAACTCACTGTGCTGCTCCCTCTCACTCTCCGAACTCACTGTGCTGCTCCCTCTCACTCTCCGCACTTTTACTGTGTGCTCCCTCTCTCCGCACTCTCACGGTGCTGCTCCCTCTCTCTCTCCGCACTCTCACTGTGCTGCTCCCTCGCTCTCTCCGCACTCTCACTCTGTTTCTCCGTATCTCTCTCCGCTATCTCACTGTGCTGCTCCCTCGCTCTCTCCGCACTCTCACTCTGTTTCTCCGTATCTCTCTCCGCTATCTCACTCTGCTGCTCCTTCTCTCTCTATGCACTTTTACGGTGCTGCTCCCTCTCTCTCCGCACTCTCCCTGTCCTGCTCACTCTCTCTCTCCGCATTCTCACTCTGCTGCTCCCTCTCTCTCCGCACTCTCACTGTGCTGCTCCCTCTCTCTCCACACTCTCACTCTGCTGCTCACCGTCTCTCCGCACTCTCACTCTGCTGCTTCCTCTCTCCCTCCGCACTCTCACTCTGCTGCTCCCTCTCTCTCTCCGCACTCTCACAGTGCTACTCTCTCTCTCTCCGCACTCTCATTGTGCTGCTCCCTCTCTCCACACTCACTGTCGTGCTCCCGCTCTCTCTCCGCACTCTCACTTCGCTGCTCCCTCTCACTCTCCGCACTCTCACTCTGCTGCTCCCTCTCTCTCTCCACACTCTCACTCTGCAGCTCTCTCTCTCTCTCCGCACTCTCACCGTGCTTCTCCCTCTCTCTCTCTGCACTCTCACTGTGCTTCTCTCTCTCTCTCTCTCATTGTGCTGCTCACTCTCTCCACAATCACTGTCGTCCTCCCGCTCTCTCTCCGCACTCTCACTCTGCTGCTCCCTCTCTCTCTCCACACTCTCACTCTGCAGCTCTCTCTCTCTCTCCGCAATGTCACTGTACTGCTCCTTCTCCCTCTATGCACTCTCACTGTGCTGCTCCCTCTCTCTCTCCGCACTCTCTCTGTGCTGCTCCCTCTCTCTCTCTCCGCACTCTCACTGTGCTGCTCTCTCTCCGCAATCTCACTCTGCTGCTCCCTCTCTCTCTCCGAACTTTCACTTTGCTGCTCCCTCTCTCTCTCCGCACTTGCACTGTGCTGCTCCCTCTCTCTCTCTGCACTCGCACTGTGCTGCTCCCTCTCTCTCTCCGCACTCTCACCATGCTGCTGTCTCTCTCTCTCCGCACTCTCACTCTGTTGCTCCCTCTCGCTCTCCACACTCTCACTGTACTGCTCCCTCTGTCTCTCCTCAATGTCACTGTACTGCTCCTTCTCTCTCTCCGCACTCTCACTGTGCTGCTCCTTCTCTCTGTCCGCACTCTCACAGTGCTTCTCTTTCTCTCTCCGCACTCTCACTGTTCTGCTCCCTCTCTCTGCACTCACTGTGCTGCTCCCTCTCTCTCTCTGCACTCTCACTCTGCTGCTCCCTCTCTCTCTCCACACTCACACTGTGTTGCTCCCTCTCCCTCTCCGCATTTCCTCTCAGTGGTGCTCCCTCTCTCTCTCTGCATTCTCACTGTGCTACTCCCTCTCACTCTCCGAACTCACTGTGCTGCTCCCTCTCTCTCTCCAGACTCTCACTGTGTTGCTCCCTCTCCCTCTCCGCACTCTCACTGTGCTTCTCTCTCTCTCTCCGCATTCTCATTGTGCTGGTCCCTCTCTCCGCACTCACTGTAGTGCTCCCTCTCTCCCTCTGCACTCTCACTGTACTTCTCCCTCTCTCTCTCCGCAATTACACTGTACTGCTCCTTCTCTTGCTCCGCACTCTCACTGTGGTGCTCTCTCTCTCTCTACGCACTCTCACAGTGCTTCTCTTTCTCTCTCTCCGCACTCTTACTGTTCTGCTCCCTCTCTCCGCACTCACTGTGCTGCTCCCTTTCTCTCTCCACACTCTCACTCTGCTGCTCCCTCTCTCTCTCCACACTCACACTGTGTTGCTCCCTCTCCCTCTCCGCATTTCCTCTCAGTGGTGCTCCCTCTCTCTCTCTGCATTCTCACTGTGCTACTCCCTCTCACTCTCCGAACTCACTGTGCTGCTCCCTCTCTCTCTCCAGACTCTCAGTGTGTTGCTCCCTCTCCCTCTCCGCACTCTCACTGTGCTGCTCCCTCTCTCTCTGCGCACTCTCACTGTGCTGCTCCCTCTCTCACCGTACTTCTCTCTCTCTCTGCACGCTGACTGTACTGCTCCCTCTCACTCTCCGAACTCACTGTGCTGCTCCCTCTCACTCTCCGAACTCACTGTGCTGCTCCCTCTCACTCTCCGCACTTTTACTGTGTGCTCCCTCTCTCCGCACTCTCACGGTGCTGCTCCCTCTCTCTCTCCGCACTCTCACTGTGCTGCTCCCTCTCTCTCTCCGAACTCTCACTGTGCTGCTCCCCCTCTCTCTCCGCACTCTCACCGTGCTACTCCTTCACTCTCTCTGCACTTTCACGGTGCTGCTCCCTCTCTCTCCGCACTCTCACTGTGCTGCTCCCTCTCTCTCTCCGCACTCTCACTGTGCTGCTCCCTCTCTCTCTCCGCGCTCTCACTGTGCTGCTCCCTCGCTCTCTCCGCACTCTCACTCTGTTTCTCCGTATCTCTCTCCGCACTCTCACTCTGCTGCTCCTTCTCTCTCTATTCACTTTTACGGTGCTGCTCCCTCTCTCTCCGCACTCTCCCTGTCCTGCTCACTCTCTCTCTCCGCATTCTCACTCTGCTGCTCCCTCTCTCTCCGCACTCTCACTGTGCTGCTCCCTCTCTCTCCACACTCTCACTCTGCTGCTCACCGTCTCTCCGCACTCTCACTCTGCTGCTTCCTCTCTCCCTCCGCACTCTCACTCTGCTGCTCCCTCTCTCTCTCCGCACTCTCACAGTGCTACTCTCTCTCTCTCCGCACTCTCATTGTGCTGCTCCCTCTCTCCACACTCACTGTCGTGCTCCCGCTCTCTCTCTGCACTCTCACTACGCTGCTCCCTCTCACTCTCCGCACTCTCACTCTGCTGCTCCCTCTCTCTCTCTGCACTCTCACTCTGCTGCTCCCTCACTCTCTCCGCAATATCACTGTACTGCTCCTTCTCTCTCTCCGCACTCTCACTGTGCTGCTCCCTCTCTCTCTCCGCACTCTCACTGTGCTGCTCCCCATCTCTCTCCTCACTCTCACTCTGCTGCTCCCTCTCTCTCTCTGCACTCTCACTCTGCTGCTCCTTCTCTCTCTCCTCACTCTCACTCTGCTGCTCCCTCTCTCTCTCCGCACTCTCACCGTGCTTCTCCCTCTCTCTCTCTGCACTCTCACTGTGCTTCTCTCGCTCTCTCTCTCTCTCATTGTGCTGCTCACTCTCTCCACAATCACTGTCGTGCTCCCGCTCTCTCTCCGCACTCTCACTCTGCTGCTCCCTCTCTCTCTCCACACTCTCACTCTGCAGCTCTCTCTCTCTCTCCGCAATGTCACTGTCCTGCTCCTTCTCCCTCTATGCACTCTCACTGTGCTGCTCCCTCTCTCTCTCCGCACTCTCTCTGTGCTGCTCCCTCTCTCTCTCTCCGCACTCTCACTGTGCTGCTCTCTCTCCGCAATCTCACTCTGCTGCTCCCTCTCTCTCTCCGAACTTTCACTTTGCTGCTCCCTCTCTCTCTCCGCACTTGCACTGTGCTGCTCCCTCTCTCTCTCTGCACTCGCACTGTGCTGCTCCCTCTCTCTCTCCGCACTCTCACCATGCTGCTGTCTCTCTCTCTCCGCACTCTCACTCTGTTGCTCCCTCTCGCTCTCCACACTCTCACTGTACTGCTCCTTCTCTCTCTCCGCACTCTCACTGTGCTGCTCCTTCTCTCTGTCCGCACTCTCACAGTGCTTCTCTCTCTCTCTCCGCACTCTCACTGTTCTGCTCCCTCTCTCTGCACTCACTGTGCTGCTCCCTCTCTCTCTCTGCACTCTCACTCTGCTGCTCCCTCTCTCTCTCCGCACTCACACTGTGTTGCTCCCTCTCCCTCTCCGCATTTCCTCTCAGTGGTGCTCCCTCTCTCTCTCTGCATTCTCACTGTGCTACTCCCTCTCACTCTCCGAACTCACTGTGCTGCTCCCTCTCTCTCTCCAGACTCTCAGTGTGTTGCTCCCTCTCCCTCTCCGCACTCTCACTGTGCTTCTCTCTCTCTCTCCGCACTCTCATTGTGCTGCTCCCTCTCTCCACACTCACTGTAGTGCTCCCTCTCCCCCTCTCTCCCTCTGCACTCTCACTGTAATGCTCCCTCTCTCGCTCCGCACTCTCACTGTGCTTCTCTCTCTCTCTGCGCACTCTCACTGTGCTGCTCCCTCTCTCACCGTACTTCTCTCTCTCTCTGCACGCTGACTGTACTGCTCCCTCTCACTCTCCGAACTCACTGTGCTGCTCCCTCTCACTCTCCGAACTCACTGTGCTGCTCCCTCTCACTCTCCGCACTTTTACTGTGTGCTCCCTCTCTCCGCACTCTCACGGTGCTGCTCCCTCTCTCTCTCCGCACTCTCACTGTGCTGCTCCCTCTCTCTCTCCGAACTCTCACTGTGCTGCTCCCCCTCTCTCTCCGCACTCTCACCGTGCTACTCCTTCACTCTCTCTGCACTTTCACGGTGCTGCTCCCTCTCTCTCCGCACTCTCACTGTGCTGCTCCCTCTCTCTCTCCGCACTCTCACTGTGCTGCTCCCTCGCTCTCTCCGCACTCTTACTGTAATGCACCCTTTCTCTCTCCGCACTCTCACTGTGTTCCACCCTCTCTCTCTCCGCACTCTCACTCTGTTTCTCCGTATCTCTCTCCGCTATCTCACTGTGCTGCTTCCTCTCCCTCTCCGCACTCTCCCTGTGCTGCTCAATCTCTCTCTCCGCACTCTCCCTGTGCTGCTCAATCTCTCTCTCCACACTCTCACTCTGCTGCTCCTTCTCTCTCTATGCACTTTTACGGTGCTGCTCCCTCTCTCTCCGCACTCTCCCTGTCCTGCTCACTCTCTCTCTCCGCATTCTCACTCTGCTGCTCCCTCTCTCTCCGCACTCTCACTGTGCTGCTCCCTCTCTCTCTCCGCGCTCTCACTGTGCTGCTCCCTCGCTCTCTCCGCACTCTTGCTGTAATGCACCCTTTCTCTCTCCGCACTCTCACTGTGTTCCTCGCTCTCTCTCTCCGCACTCTCACTTTGTTTCTCCGTATCTCTCTCCGCATTCTCACTCTGCTGCTCCCTCTCTCTCCCCGCACTCTCACAGTGCTACTCTCTCTCTCTCCGCACTCTCATTGTGCTGCTCCCTCTCTCCACACTCACTGTCGTGCTCCCGCTCTCTCTCCGCACTCTCACTACGCTGCTCCCTCTCACTCTCCGCACTCTCACTCTGCTGCTCCCTCTCTCCCTCTGCACTCTCACTCTGCTGCTCCCTCACTCTCTCCGCAATATCACTGTACTGCTCCTTCTCTCTCTCCGCACTCTCACTGTGCTGCTCCCCATCTCTCTCCTCACTCTCACTCTGCTGCTCCCTCTCTCTCTCTGCACTCTCACTCTGCTGCTCCTTCTCTCTCTCCTCACTCTCACTCTGCTGCTCCCTCTTTCTCTCCGCACTCTCACCGTGCTTCTCCCTCTCTCTCTCTGCACTCTCACTGTGCTTCTCTCTCTCTCTCTCATTGTGCTGCTCACTCTCTCCACAATCACTGTCGTGCTCCCGCTCTCTCTCCGCACTCTCACTCTGCTGCTCCCTCTCTCTCTCCACACTCTCACTCTGCAGCTCTCTCTCTCTCTCCGCAATGTCACTGTACTGCTCCTTCTCCCTCTATGCACTCTCACTGTGCTGCTCCCTCTCTCTCTCCGCACTCTCTCTGTGCTGCTCCCTCTCTCTCTCTCCGCACTCTCACTGTGCTGCTCTCTCTCCGCAATCTCACTCTGCTGCTCCCTCTCTCTCTCCGAACTTTCACTTTGCTGCTCCCTCTCTCTCTCCGCACTTGCACTGTGCTGCTCCCTCTCTCTCTCTGCACTCTCACTCTGCTGCTCCCTTTCTCTCTCCGCACGCTCACTCTACTGCTCCCTCTCACTCTCCGCATTGTCACTGTACTGCTCCTTCTCTCTCTCCGCACTCTCACTGTGCTGCTCCCTCTCTCTCTCCGCACTCTCACTGTGCTGCACCCTCTCTCTCTCCACACTCTCACCGTGCTGCTCTCTCTCTCTCCGCACTCTCACTCTGCTGCTCCCTCTCTCTCTCCGCACTCTCACTGTGTTGCTCCCTCTCTCTCTCCGCACTCTCACTCTGTTGCTCCCTCTCCGCACTCTCACTGTGCTGCTCCCTCTCTCTCTGCGCACTCTCACTGTGCTGCTCTCTCTCTCTCTCCACACTCTCACTGTGTTGCTCCCTCTCCCGCTCTGCACTCTCACTGTGGTGCTCCCTGTCCCTCTCCGCATTCTCACTGTGCTGCCCACTCTCACTCTCCGAACTCACTGTGCTGCTCCCTCTCTCTCTCCACACTCTCACTGTGTTGCTCCCTCTCCCGCTCTGCACTCTCACTGTACTACTCTCTCTCCCTCTGCACTCTCACTGTACTGCTCCCTCTCTATCTCCTCAATGTCACTGTACTGCTCCTTCTCTCTCTCCGCACTCTCACTGTGCTGCACCCTCTCTCTCTCCACACTCTCACCGTGCTGCTCTCTCTCTCTCCGCACTCTCACTCTGCTGCTCCCTCTCTCTCTCCGCACTCTCACTGTGCCGCTCCCTCTCTCCGCACTCTCACTATGTTGTTCCCATTCTCTCCGTTCTCACACTGCTCTGCTCCCTCTCTCTCTCCGCACTCTCACAGTGCTGCTCCCTCTCACTCTCCGCACTCTCACTCGGCTGCTCCCTCTCTCTCTCCGCACTCTTACTCTGCTGCTCCTTCTCTCTCCCACACTCTCACTGTGCTGCTCAATCTCTCTCTCCGCACTCTCACTCTGCTGCTCCCTCTCTTTCTCCGCACTCTCACTCTGCTGCTCCCTCTCTCTCTCCACACTCTCACTGTGCTGCTCCTTCTCTCTCTCCGCACTCTCACTGTGCTGCTCCCTCTCTCTCTCCACACTCTCACTGTGCTGCTCCCTCTCTCTCTCCACACTCTCACCGTGCTGCTCTCTCTCTCTCCGCACTCTCACTCTGCTGCTCCCTCTCTCTCTCCGCACTCTCACTGTGTTGCTCCCTCTCTCTCTCCACACTCTCACTGTGCTGCTCTCTCTCTCTCTCCACACTCTCACTGTGCTGCTCTCTCTCTCTCTCCACACTCTCACTGTGGTGCTCCCTGTCCCTCTCCGCATTCTCACTGTGCTGCTCCCTCTCTCTCTCCGCGCTCTCACTGTGCTGCTCCCTCGCTCTCTCCGCACTCTTACTGTAATGCACCCTTTCTCTCTCCGCACTCTCACTGTGTTCCTCCCTCTCTCTCTCCGCACTCTCACTCTGTTTCTCCGTATCTCTCTCCGCATTCTCACTGTGCTGCTTCCTCTCCCTCTCCGCACTCTCCCTGTGCTGCTCAATCTCTCTCTCCACACTCTCACTCTGCTGCTCCTTCTCTCTCTATGCACTTTCACTGTGCTGCTCCCTCTCTCTCCGCACTCTCCCTGTCCTGCTCCTTCTCTCCGCACTCTCTCTGTCCTGCTCACTCTCTCTCTCCGCATTCTCACTCTGCTGCTCCCTCTCTCTCCGCACTCTCACTGTGCTGCTCCCTCTCTCTCCACACTCTCACTCTGCTGCTTCCTCTCTCCCTCCGCACTCTTACTCTGCTGCTCCCTCTCTCTCTCCGCACTCTCACAGTGCTACTCTCTCTCTCTCCGCACTCTCATTGTGCTGCTCCCTCTCTCCACACTCACTGTCGTGCTCCCGCTCTCTCTCCGCACTCTTACTACGCTGCTCCCTCTCACTCTCCGCACTCTCACTCTGCTGCTCCCTCTCTCCCTCTGCACTCTCACTCTGCTGCTTCCTCTCTCCCTCCGCACTCTCACTCTGCTGCTCCCTCTCTCTCTCTCCGCACTCTCACTGTGCTGCTCTCTCTCCGCAATCTCACTCTGCTGCTCCCTCTCTCTCTCCGAACTTTCACTTTGCTGCTCCCTCTCTCTCTCCGCACTTGCACTGTGCTGCTCCCTCTCTCTCTCTGCACTCTCACTCTGCTGCTCCCTTTCTCTCTCCGCACGCTCACTCTACTGCTCCCTCTCACTCTCCGCATTGTCACTGTACTGCTCCTTCTCTCTCTCCGCACTCTCACTGTGCTGCTCCCTCTCTCTCTCCGCACTCTCACTGTGCTGCACCCTCTCTCTCTCCACACTCTCACCGTGCTGCTCTCTCTCTCTCCGCACTCTCACTCTGCTGCTCCCTCTCTCTCTCCGCACTCTCACTGTGTTGCTCCCTCTCTCTCTCCGCACTCTCACTCTGTTGCTCCCTCTCCGCACTCTCACTGTGCTGCTCCCTCTCTCTCTGCGCACTCTCACTGTGCTGCTCTCTCTCTCTCTCCACACTCTCACTGTGTTGCTCCCTCTCCCGCTCTGCACTCTCACTGTGGTGCTCCCTGTCCCTCTCCGCATTCTCACTGTGCTGCCCTCTCTCACTCTCCGAACTCACTGTGCTGCTCCCTCTCTCTCTCCACACTCTCACTGTGTTGCTCCCTCTCCCGCTCTGCACTCTCACTGTACTACTCTCTCTCCCTCTGCACTCTCACTGTACTGCTCCCTCTCTATCTCCTCAATGTCACTGTACTGCTCCTTCTCTCTCTCCGCACTCTCACTGTGCTGCACCCTCTCTCTCTCCACACTCTCACCGTGCTGCTCTCTCTCTCTCCGCACTCTCACTCTGCTGCTCCCTCTCTCTCTCCGCACTCTCACTGTGCCGCTCCCTCTCTCCGCACTCTCACTATGTTGTTCCCATTCTCTCCGTTCTCACACTGCTCTGCTCCCTCTCTCTCTCCACACTCTCACTGTGCTGCTCCCTCTCACTCTCCGCACTCTCACTCGGCTGCTCCCTCTCTCTCTCCGCACTCTTACTCTGCTGCTCCTTCTCTCTCCCACACTCTCACTGTGCTGCTCAATCTCTCTCTCCGCACTCTCACTCTGCTGCTCACTCTCTCTTTCCGCACTGAAACTCTGCTGCTCCCTCTCTTTCTCCGCACTCTCACTCTGCTGCTCCCTCTCTCTCTCCACACTCTCACTGTGCTGCTCCTTCTCTCTCTCCGCACTCTCACTGTGCTGCTCCCTCTCTCTCTCCACACTCTCACTGTGCTGCTCCCTCTCTCTCTCCACACTCTCACCGTGCTGCTCTCTCTCTCTCCGCACTCTCACTCTGCTGCTCCCTCTCTCTCTCCGCACTCTCACTGTGTTGCTCCCTCTCTCTCTCCACACTCTCACTGTGCTGCTCTCTCTCTCTCTCCACACTCTCACTGTGCTGCTCTCTCTCTCTCTCCACACTCTCACTGTGGTGCTCCCTGTCCCTCTCCGCATTCTCACTGTGCTGCTCCCTCTCTCTCTCCGCGCTCTCACTGTGCTGCTCCCTCGCTCTCTCCGCACTCTTACTGTAATGCACCCTTTCTCTCTCCGCACTCTCACTGTGTTCCTCCCTCTCTCTCTCCGCACTCTCACTCTGTTTCTCCGTATCTCTCTCCGCTATCTCACTGTGCTGCTTCCTCTCCCTCTCCGCACTCTCCCTGTGCTGCTCAATCTCTCTCTCCACACTCTCACTCTGCTGCTCCTTCTCTCTCTATGCACTTTCACTGTGCTGCTCCCTCTCTCTCCGCACTCTCCCTGTCCTGCTCCTTCTCTCCGCACTCTCTCTGTCCTGCTCACTCTCTCTCCACACTCTCACTCTGCTGCTCACCGTCTCTCCGCACTCTCACTCTGCTGCTTCCTCTCTCCCTCCGCACTCTCACTCTGCTGCTCCCTCTCTCTCTCCGCACTCTCACAGTGCTACTCTCTCTCTCTCCGCACTCTCATTGTGCTGCTCCCTCTCTCCACACTCACTGTCGTGCTCCCGCTCTCTCTCCGCACTCTTACTACGCTGCTCCCTCTCACTCTCCGCACTCTCACTCTGCTGCTCCCTCTCTCCCTCTGCACTCTCACTCTGCTGCTTCCTCTCTCCCTCCGCACTCTCACTCTGCTGCTCCCTCTCTCTCTCCGCACTCTCACAGTGCTACTCTCTCTCTCTCCGCACTCTCATTGTGCTGCTCCCTCTCTCCACACTCACTGTCGTGCTCCCGCTCTCTCTCCGCACTCTTACTACGCTGCTCCCTCTCTCTCTCCGCACTCTCATTCTGCTGCTCCCTCACTCTCTCCGCAATATCACTGTACTGCTCCTTCTCTCTCTCCGCACTCTCACTGTGCTGCTCCCTCTCTCTCTCCGCACTCTCACTGTGCTGCTCCCCATCTCTCTCCTCACTCTCACTCTGCTGCTCCCTCTCTCTCTCTGCACTCTCACTCTGCTGCTCCTTCTCTCTCTCCTCACTCTCACTCTGCTGCTCCCTCTCTCTCTCCGCACTCTCACCGTGCTTCTCCCTCTCTCTCTCTGCACTCTCACTGTGCTTCTCTCTCTCTCTCTCTCTCATTGTGCTGCTCACTCTCTCCACAATCACTGTCGTGCTCCCTCTCTCTCTCCGCACTCTCACTCTGCTGCTCCCTCTCGCTCTCCGCACTCTCACTCTGCTGCTCCCTCTCTCCCCCTGCACTCTCACTCTGCTGCTCTCTCTCTCTCTCCGCAATGTCACTGTACTGCTCCTTCTCCCTCTCTGCACTCTCACTGTGCTGCTCCCTCTCTCTCCGCACTCTCACTGTGCTGCTCCCTCTCTCTCCGCACTCTCTCTGTGCTGCTCCCTCTCTCTCTCTCCGCACTCTCACTGTGCTGCTCTCTCTCTCTCCGCAATCTCACTCTGCTGCTCCCTCTCTCTCTCTGAACTTTCACTTTGCTGCTCCCTCTCTCTCTCCGCACTTGCACTGTGCTGCTCCCTCTCTCTCTGCACTCGCACTGTGCTGCTCCCTCTCTCTCTCCGCACTCTCACCATGCTGCTGTCTCTCTCTCTCTGCACTCTCACTCTGTTGCTCCCTCTCGCTCTCCAAACTCTCACTGTGCTGCTCCCTCTCTCGCTGCGCACTCTCACTGTGCTGCTCCTTTTCTCCGCACTCTCACCGTGCTGCTCCCTCTCTCTCTCTGCACTCTCACTGTGCTCTCTCTCTCCCTCTGCACTCTCACTCTGCTGCTCCCTCTCTCTCTCCGCACTCTCACTGTGCTGCTCCCCATCTCGCTGCGCACTCTCACTGTGCTGCTCCCTCTCTCTCTCTGCACTCTCACTGTGCTCTCTCTCTCCCTCTGCACTCTCACTCTGCTGCTCCCTCTCTCTCTCCGCACTCTCACTGTGCTGCTCCTTTTCTCCCCACTCTCACCGTGCTGCTCCCTCTCTCTATCTGCACTCTCACTGTGCTTCTCTCTCTCTCTCTCCGCACTCTCATTGTGCTGCTGCCTCTCTCCGCACTCACTGCAGTGCTCCCTCTCTCCCTCTGCACTCTCACTCTGCTGCTCCCTCTCTCTCTCCGCACGCTCACTCTACTGCTCCCTCTCACTCTCCGCATTGTCACTGTACTGCTCCTTCTCTCTCTCCGCACTCTCACTGTGCTGCTCCCTCTCTCTCTCCGCACTCTCACTGTGCTGCTCAATCTCTCTCTCCGCACTCTCACTCTACTGCTCACTCTCTCTTTCTGCACTCTCACTCTGCTGCACCCTCTCTCTCTCCACACTCACACTGTGTTGCTCCCTCTCCCTCTCCGCATCTCCTCTCAGTGGTGCTCCCTCTCTCGCTCCGCATTCTCACTGTGCTACTCCCTCTCACTCTCCGAACTCACTGTGCTGCTCCCTCTCTCTCTCCGCAATTACACTGTACTGCTCCTTCTCTTTCTCCGCACTCTCACTGTGCTGCTCCCTCTCTCTCTCCGCACTCTCATAGTGCTTCTCTCTCTCTCTCTGCACGCTGACTGTCCTGCTCCCTCTCACTCTCCGAACTCACTGTGCTGTTCCCTCTCACTCTCCGAACTCACTGTGCTGCTCCCTCTCACTCTCCGAACTCACTGTGCTGCTCCCTCTCTCTCTCCGAACTCTCACTATGCTGCTCCCCCTCTCTCTCCGAACTCTCACTATGCTGCTCCCCCTCTCTCTCCGCACTCTCACCGTGCTACTCCTTCACTCTCTCTGCACTTTCACGGTGCTGCTCCCTCTCTCTCTCCGCGCTCTCACCGTGCTGCTCCCTCGCTCTCTCCGCACTCTTACTGTAATACACCCTTTCTCTCTCCGCACTCTCACTGTGTTCCTCCCTCTCTCTCTCCGCACTCTCACTCTGTTCCTCCGTATCTCTCTCCGCTATCTCACTGTGCTGCTTCCTCTCCCTCTCCGCACTCTCCCTGTGCTGCTCAATCTCTCTCTCCACACTCTCACTCTGCTACTCCTTCTCTCTCTCCACACTCTCACTCTGCTGCTCCTTCTCTCTCTATGCACTTTGACGGTGCTGCTCCCTCTCTCTCCGCACTCTCTCTGTCCTGCTCCTTCTCTCCGCACTCTCTCTGTCCTGCTCCCTCTCTCTCTCCGCATTCTCACTCTGCTGCTCCCTCTCTCTCTCCGCACTCTCACAGTGCTACTCTCTCTCTCTCCGCACTCTCATTGTGCTGCTCCCTCTCTCCACACTCACTGTAGTGCTCCCGCTCTCTCTCCGCACTCTCACTCTGCTGCTCCCTCTCACTCTCCGCACTCTCACTCTGCTGCTCCCTCTCTCTCTCCGCAATATCACTGTACTGCTCCTTCTCTCTCTCCGCACTCTCACTGTGCTGCTCCCTCTCTCTCTCCGCACTCTCACTGTGCTGCTCCCCATCTCTCTCCTCACTCTCACTCTGCTGCTCCCTCTCTCTCTCCGCACTCTCACTCTGCTGCTCCCTCTCGCTCTCCGCACTCTCACTCTGCTGTTCCCTCTCTCCCCCTGCGCTCTCACTCTGCTGCTCCCTCTCTCTCTCCGCACTCTCTCTGTGCTGCTCCCTCTCTCTCTCTCCGCACTCTCACTGTGCTGCTATCTCTCTCTCCGCACTCTCAATCTGCTGCTCCCTCTCTCTATCCGCACTCTCACTTTGCTGCTCCCTCTCTCTCTCCGCACTTGCACTGTGCTGCTCCCTCTCTCTCTGTGCACTCGCACTGTGCTGCTCCCTCTCTCTCTCCGCACTCTCACCGTACTGCTCTCTCTCTCTCTGCACTCTCACTCTGTTGCTCCCTCTCGTTCTCCGCACTCTTACTGTGCTGCTCCCTCTCTCTCTGCGCACTCTCACTGTGCTGCTCCCTTTCTCTCTCTCCACACTCTCACTGTGCTGCTCCCTCTCTCTACGCACTCTCACCATACTGCTCCCTCTCTCTCCGCACTCTCACTGTGCTGCTCCCTCTCTCTTTCCGCACTCTCACTCTGTTGCTCCCTCTCGCTCTCCACACTCTCACTGTGCTGCTCCCTCTCTCTCTGCGCACTCTCACTGTGCTGCTCCCTTTCTCCGCACTCTCATTGTGCTGCTCCCTCTCTCCGCACTCACTGTAGTGCTCCCTCTCTCCCTCTGCACTCTCACTCTGCTGCTTCCTCTCTCTCTCCGCACGCTCACTCTACTGCTCACTCTCAATTTCCGCATTGTCACTGTACTGCTCCTTCTCTCTCTCCACACTCTCACTCTTCTGCTCCCTCTCTCTCTTCGCACTCTCCCTCTGCTGCTCCCTCTCTCTCGCCTCACTCTCAATCTGCTGCTCCCTCTCTCTCTCCGCACTCTCACTGTGCTGCTCCCTCTCTCTCTCCGCACTCTCTCTGTGCTGCTCTCTCTCCGCAATCTCACTCTGCTGCTCCCTCTCTCTCTCCGAACTTTCACTTTGCTGCTCCCTCTCTCTCTCTGCACTCGCACTGTGCTGCTCCCTCTCTCTCTCCGCACTCTCACCATGCTGCTGTCTCTCTCTCTCCGCACTCTCACTCTGTTGCTCCCTCTCGCTCTCCACACTCTCACTGTGCTGCTCCCTCTCTCACTGCGCACTCTCACTGTGCTGCTCCTTTTCTCCGCACTCTCACCGTGCTGCTCCCTCTCTCTCTCTGCACTCTCACTGTGCTTCTCTCTCTCTCTCTCCGCACGCTCACTCTACTGCTCCCTCTCACTCTCCGCATTGTCACTGTACTGCTCCTTCTCTCTCTCCGCACTCTCACTGTGCTGCTCCCTCTCTCTCTCCGCACTCTCACTGTGCTGCACCCTCTCTCTCTCCACACTCTCACCGTGCTGCTCTCTCTCTCTCCGCACTCTCACTCTGTTGCTCCCTCTCGCTCTCCACACTCTCACTCTGTTGCTCCCTCTCGCTCTCCACACTCTCACTGTGCTTCTCTCTCTCTCCCTCTGCACTCTCACTCTGCTGCTCCCTCTCTCTCTCCGCACGCTCACTCTACTGCTCCCTCTCACTCTCCGCATTGTCACTGTACTGCTCCTTCTCTCTCTCCGCACTCTCACTGTGCTGCTCCCTCTCTCTCTCCGCACTCTCACTGTGCTGCACCCTCTCTCTCTCCACACTCTCACCGTGCTGCTCTCTCTCTCTCCGCACTCTCACTCTGCTGCTCCCTCTCTCTCTCCGCACTCTCACTGTGTTGCTCCCTCTCTCTCTCCGCACTCTCACTCTGTTGCTCCCTCTCCGCACTCTCACTGTGCTGCTCCCTCTCTCTCTGCGCACTCTCACTGTGCTGCTCTCTCTCTCTCTCCACACTCTCACTGTGTTGCTCCCTCTCCCGCTCTGCACTCTCACTGTGGTGCTCCCTGTCCCTCTCCGCATTCTCACTGTGCTGCCCACTCTCACTCTCCGAACTCACTGTGCTGCTCCCTCTCTCTCTCCACACTCTCACTGTGTTGCTCCCTCTCCCGCTCTGCACTCTCACTGTACTACTCTCTCTCCCTCTGCACTCTCACTGTACTGCTCCCTCTCTATCTCCTCAATGTCACTGTACTGCTCCTTCTCTCTCTCCGCACTCTCACTGTGCTGCACCCTCTCTCTCTCCACACTCTCACCGTGCTGCCCTCTCTCTCTCCGCACTCTCACTCTGCTGCTCCCTCTCTCTCTCCGCACTCTCACTGTGCCGCTCCCTCTCTCCGCACTCTCACTATGTTGTTCCCATTCTCTCCGTTCTCACACTGCTCTGCTCCCTCTCTCTCTCCGCACTCTCACAGTGCTGCTCCCTCTCACTCTCCGCTCTCTCACTCTGCTGCACACTCTCTCTCTCTCCGCACTCTTACTCTGCTGCTCCCTCTCTCTCCCACACTCTCACTGTGCTGCTCAATCTCTCTCTCCGCACTCTCACTCTGCTGCTCACTCTCTCTTTCCGCACTGAAACTCTGCTGCTCCCTCTCTTTCTCCGCACTCTCACTCTGCTGCTCCCTCTCTCTCTCCACACTCTCACTGTGCTGCTCCTTCTCTCTCTCCGCACTCTCACTGTGCTGCTCCCTCTCTCTCTCCACACTCTCACTGTGCTGCTCCCTCTCTCTCTCCACACTCTCACCGTGCTGCTCTCTCTCTCTCCGCACTCTCACTCTGCTGCTCCCTCTCTCTCTCCGCACTCTCACTGTGTTGCTCCCTCTCTCTCTCCGCACTCTCACTCTGTTGCTCCCTCTCCGCACTCTCACTGTGCTGCTCCCTCTCTCTCTGCGCAATCTCACTGTGCTGCTCTCTCTCTCTCTCCGCACTCTCACTGTGGTGCTCCCTGTCCCTCTCCGCATTCTCACTGTGCTGCTCCCTCTCTCTCTCCGCGCTCTCACTGTGCTGCTCCCTCGCTCTCTCCGCACTCTTACTGTAATGCACCCTTTCTCTCTCCGCACTCTCACTGTGTTCCTCCCTCTCTCTCTCCGCACTCTCACTCTGTTTCTCCGTATCTCTCTCCGCTATCTCACTGTGCTGCTTCCTCTCCCTCTCCGCACTCTCCCTGTGCTGCTCAATCTCTCTCTCCACACTCTCACTCTGCTGCTCCTTCTCTCTCTATGCACTTTCACTGTGCTGCTCCCTCTCTCTCCGCACTCTCCCTGTCCTGCTCCTTCTCTCCGCACTCTCTCTGTCCTGCTCACTCTCTATCTCCGCATTCTCATTCTGCTGCTCCCTCTCTCTCCGCACTCTCACTGTGCTGCTCCCTCTCTCTCCACACTCTCACTCTGCTGCTCACCGTCTCTCCGCACTCTCACTCTGCTGCTTCCTCTCTCCCTCCGCACTCTCACTCTGCTGCTCCCTCTCTCTCTCCGCACTCTCACAGTGCTACTCTCTCTCTCTCCGCACTCTCATTGTGCTGCTCCCTCTCTCCACACTCACTGTCGTGCTCCCGCTCTCTCTCCGCACTCTTACTACGCTGCTCCCTCTCACTCTCCGCACTCTCACTCTGCTGCTCCCTCTCTCCCTCTGCACTCTCACTCTGCTGCTTCCTCTCTCCCTCCGCACTCTCACTCTGCTGCTCCCTCTCTCTCTCCGCACTCTCACAGTGCTACTCTCTCTCTCTCCGCACTCTCATTGTGCTGCTCCCTCTCTCCACACTCACTGTCGTGCTCTCGCTCTCTCTCCGCACTCTTACTACGCTGCTCCCTCTCTCTCTCCGCACTCTCACTCTGCTGCTCCCTCACTCTCTCCGCAATATCACTGTACTGCTCCTTCTCTCTCTCCGCACTCTCACTGTGCTGCTCCCTCTCTCTCTCCGCACTCTCACTGTGCTGCTCCCCATCTCTCTCCTCACTCTCACTCTGCTGCTCCCTCTCTCTCTCTGCACTCTCACTCTGCTGCTCCTTCTCTCTCTCCTCACTCTCACTCTGCTGCTCCCTCTCTCTCTCCGCACTCTCACCGTGCTTCTCCCTCTCTCTCTCTGCACTCTCACTGTGCTTCTCTCTCTCTCTCTCTCTCATTGTGCTGCTCACTCTCTCCACAATCACTGTCGTGCTCCCTCTCTCTCTCCGCACTCTCACTCTGCTGCTCCCTCTCGCTCTCCGCACTCTCACTCTGCTGCTCCCTCTCTCCCCCTGCACTCTCACTCTGCTGCTCTCTCTCTCTCTCCGCAATGTCACTGTACTGCTCCTTCTCCCTCTCTGCACTCTCACTGTGCTGCTCCCTCTCTCTCCGCACTCTCTCTGTGCTGCTCCCTCTCTCTCTGCACTCTCACTGTGCTGCTCCCTCTCTCTCCGCACTCTCTCTGTGCTGCTCCCTCTCTCTCTCTCCGCACTCTCACTGTGCTGCTCTCTCTCTCTCCGCAATCTCACTCTGCTGCTCCCTCTCTCTCTCTGAACTTTCACTTTGCTGCTCCCTCTCTCTCTCCGCACTTGCACTGTGCTGCTCCCTCTCTCTCTCTGCACTCGCACTGTGCTGCTCCCTCTCTCTCTCCGCACTCTCACCATGCTGCTGTCTCTCTCTCTCTGCACTCTCACTCTGTTGCTCCCTCTCGCTCTCCAAACTCTCACTGTGCTGCTCCCTCTCTCGCTGCGCACTCTCACTGTGCTGCTCCTTTTCTCCGCACTCTCACCGTGCTGCTCCCTCTCTCTCTCTGCACTCTCACTGTGCTCTCTCTCTCCCTCTGCACTCTCACTCTGCTGCTCCCTCTCTCTCTCCGCACTCTCACTGTGCTGCTCCCCATCTCGCTGCGCACTCTCACTGTGCTGCTCCCTCTCTCTCTCTGCACTCTCACTGTGCTCTCTCTCTCCCTCTGCACTCTCACTCTGCTGCTCCCTCTCTCTCTCTCCGCACTCTCACTGTGCTGCTCCTTTTCTCCGCACTCTCACCGTGCTGCTCCCTCTCTCTATCTGCATTCTCACTGTGCTTCTCTCTCTCTCTCTCCGCACTCTCATTGTGCTGCTGCCTCTCTCCGCACTCACTGCAGTGCTCCCTCTCTCCCTCTGCACTCTCACTCTGCTGCTCCCTCTCTCTCTCCGCACGCTCACTCTACTGCTCCCTCTCACTCTCCGCATTGTCACTGTACTGCTCCTTCTCTCTCTCCGCACTCTCACTGTGCTGCTCCCTCTCTCTCTCCGCACTCTCACTGTGCTGCTCAATCTCTCTCTCCGCACTCTCACTCTACTGCTCACTCTCTCTTTCCGCACTCTCACTCTGCTGCACCCTCTCTCTCTCCACACTCACACTGTGTTGCTCCCTCTCCCTCTCCGCATCTCCTCTCAGTGGTGCTCCCTCTCTCGCTCCGCATTCTCACTGTGCTACTCCCTCTCACTCTCCGAACTCACTGTGCTGCTCCCTCTCTCTCTCCGCAATTACACTGTACTGCTCCTTCTCTTTCTCCGCACTCTCACTGTGCTGCTCCCTCTCTCTCTCCGCACTCTCATAGTGCTTCTCTCTCTCTCTCTGCACGCTGACTGTCCTGCTCCCTCTCACTCTCCGAACTCACTGTGCTGTTCCCTCTCACTCTCCGAACTCACTGTGCTGCTCCCTCTCACTCTCCGAACTCACTGTGCTGCTCCCTCTCTCTCTCCGAACTCTCACTATGCTGCTCCCCCTCTCTCTCCGAACTCTCACTATGCTGCTCCCCCTCTCTCTCCGCACTCTCACCGTGCTACTCCTTCACTCTCTCTGCACTTTCACGGTGCTGCTCCCTCTCTCTCCGCACTCTCAATGTCCTGCTCCCTCTCTCTCTCCGCACTCTCACTGTGCTGCTCCCTCTCTCTCTCCGCGCTCTCGCCGTGCTGCTCCCTCGCTCACTCCGCACTCTTACTGTAATACATCCTTTCTCTCTCCGCACTCTCACTGTGTTCCTCCCTCTCTCTCTCCGCACTCTCACTCTGTTCCTCCGTATCTCTCTCCGCTATCTCACTGTGCTGCTTCCTCTCCCTCTCCGCACTCTCCCTGTGCTGCTCAATCTCTCTCTCCACACTCTCACTCTGCTACTCCTTCTCTCTCTCCACACTCTCACTCTGCTGCTCCTTCTCTCTCTATGCACTTTGACGGTGCTGCTCCCTCTCTCTCCGCACTCTCTCTGTCCTGCTCCTTCTCTCCGCACTCTCTCTGTCCTGCTCCCTCTCTCTCTCCGCATTCTCACTCTGCTGCTCCCTCTCTCTCTCCGCACTCTCACAGTGCTACTCTCTCTCTCTCCGCACTCTCATTGTGCTGCTCCCTCTCTCCACACTCACTGTAGTGCTCCCGCTCTCTCTCCGCACTCTCACTCTGCTGCTCCCTCTCACTCTCCGCACTCTCACTCTGCTGCTCCCTCTCTCTCTCCGCAATATCACTGTACTGCTCCTTCTCTCTCTCCGCACTCTCACTGTGCTGCTCCCTCTCTCTCTCCGCACTCTCACTGTGCTACTCCCCATCTCTCTCCTCACTCTCACTCTGCTGCTCCCTCTCTCTCTCCGCACTCTCACTCTGCTGCTCCTTCTCTCTCTCCTCACTCTCACTCTGCTGCTCCCTCTCTCTCTCCCCACTCTCACCGTGCTTCTCCCTCTCTCTACGCACTCTCACTGTGCTTCTCTCTCTCTCTCTCATTGTGCTGCTCACTCTCTCCACAATCACTGTCGTGCTCCCGCTCTCTCTCCGCACTCTCACTCTGCTGCTCCCTCTCTCTCTCCACACTCTCACTCTGCTGCTCCCTCTCGCTCTCCGCACTCTCACTCTGCTGTTCCCTCTCTCCCCCTGCGCTCTCACTCTGCTGCTCCCTCTCTCTCTCCGCACTCTCTCTGTGCTGCTCCCTCTCTCTCTCTCCGCACTCTCACTGTGCTGCTATCTCTCTCTCCGCACTCTCAATCTGCTGCTCCCTCTCTCTATCCGCACTCTCACTTTGCTGCTCCCTCTCTCTCTCCGCACTTGCACTGTGCTGCTCCCTCTCTCTCTGTGCACTCGCACTGTGCTGCTCCCTCTCTCTCTCCGCACTCTCACCGTACTGCTCTCTCTCTCTCTGCACTCTCACTCTGTTGCTCCCTCTCGTTCTCCGCACTCTTACTGTGCTGCTCCCTCTCTCTCTGCGCACTCTCACTGTGCTGCTCCCTTTCTCTCTCTCCACACTCTCACTGTGCTGCTCCCTCTCTCTACGCACTCTCACCATACTGCTCCCTCTCTCTCCGCACTCTCACTGTGCTGCTCCCTCTCTCTTTCCGCACTCTCACTCTGTTGCTCCCTCTCGCTCTCCACACTCTCACTGTGCTGCTCCCTCTCTCTCTGCGCACTCTCACTGTGCTGCTCCATTTCTCCGCACTCTCATTGTGCTGCTCCCTCTCTCCGCACTCACTGTAGTGCTCCCTCTCTCCCTCTGCACTCTCACTCTGCTGCTTCCTCTCTCCGCACGCTCACTCTACTGCTCACTCTCAATTTCCGCATTGTCACTGTACTGCTCCTTCTCTCTCTCCACACTCTCACTCTTCTGCTCCCTCTCTCTCTTCGCACTCTCCCTCTGCTGCTCCCTCTCTCTCGCCTCACTCTCAATCTGCTGCTCCCTCTCTCTCTCCGCACTCTCACTGTGCTGCTCCCTCTCTCTCTCCGCACTCTCTCTGTGCTGCTCCCTCTCTCTCTCTCCGCACTCTCACTGTGCTGCTCTCTCTCTGCAATCTCACTCTGCTGCTCCCTCTCTCTCTCCGAACTTTCACTTTGCTGCTCCCTCTCTCTCTCCGCACTTGCACTGTGCTGCTCCCTCTCTCTCTCTGCACTCGCACTGTGCTGCTCTCTCTCTCTCTCCGCACTCTCACCATGCTGCTGTCTCTCTCTCTCCGCACTCTCACTCTGTTGCTCCCTCTCGCTCTCCACACTCTCACTGTGCTGCTCCCTCTCTCGCTGCGCACTCTCACTGTGCTGCTCCTTTTCTCCGCACTCTCACCGTGCTGCTCCCTCTCTCTCTCTGCACTCTCACTGTGCTTCTCTCTCTCTCCCTCTGCACTCTCACTCTGCTGCTCCCTCTCTCTCTCCGCACGCTCACTCTACTGCTCCCTCTCACTCTCCGCATTGTCACTGTACTGCTCCTTCTCTCTCTCCGCACTCTCACTGTGCTGCTCCCTCTCTCTCTCCGCACTCTCACTGTGCTGCACCCTCTCTCTCTCCGCACTCTCACTCTGTTGCTCCCTCTCGCTCTCCACACTCTCACTCTGTTGCTCCCTCTCGCTCTCCACACTCTCACTGTGCTTCTCTCTCTCTCCCTCCGCACTCTCACTGTGCTGCTCCCTCTCTCTCTCCGCACTCTCACCGTGCTGCTCTCTCTCTCTCCGCACTCTCACTCTGCTGCTCCCTCTCTCTCTCCGCACTCTCACTGTGTTGCTCCCTCTCTCTCTCCGCACTCTCACTCTGTTGCTCCCTCTCCGCACTCTCACTGTGCTGCTCCCTCTCTCTCTGCGCACTCTCACTGTGCTGCTCTCTCTCTCTCTCCACACTCTCACTGTGTTGCTCACTCTCCCGCTCTGCACTCTCACTGTGGTGCTCCCTCTCCCTCTCCGCATTCTCACTGTGCTGCCCACTCTCACTCTCCGAACTCACTGTGCTGCTCCCTCTCTCTCTCCACACTCTCACTGTGTTGCTCCCTCTCCCGCTCTGCACTCTCACTGTACTACTCTCTCTCCCTCTGCACTCTCACTGTACTGTTCCCTCTCTATCTCCTCAATGTCACTGTACTGCTCCTTCTCTCTCTCCGCACTCTCACTGTGCTGCACCCTCTCTCTCTCCACACTCTCACCGTGCTGCTCTCTCTCTCTCCGCACTCTCACTCTGCTGCTCCCTCTCTCTCTCCGCACTCTCACTGTGCCGCTCCCTCTCTCCGCACTCTCACTATGTTGTTCCCATTCTCTCCGTTCTCACACTGCTCTGCTCCCTCTCTCTCTCCGCACTCTCACAGTGCTGCTCCCTCTCACTCTCCGCTCTCTCACTCTGCTGCACACTCTCTCTCTCTCCGCACTCTTACTCTGCTGCTCCCTCTCTCTCCCACACTCTCACTGTGCTGCTCAATCTCTCTCTCCGCACTCTCACTCTGCTGCTCACTCTCTCTTTCCGCACTGAAACTCTGCTGCTCCCTCTCTTTCTCCGCACTCTCACTCTGCTGCTCCCTCTCTCTCTCCACACTCTCACTGTGCTGCTCCTTCTCTCTCTGCGCACTCTCACTCTGCTGCTCACTCTCTCTTTCCGCACTGAAACTCTGCTGCTCCCTCTCTTTCTCCGCACTCTCACTCTGCTGCTCCCTCTCTCTCTCCACACTCTCACTGTGCTGCTCCCTCTCTCTCTCCGTGCTCTCACTGTGCTGCTCCCTCGCTCTCTCCGCACTCTTACTGTAATGCACCCTTTCTCTCTCCGCACTCTCACTGTGTTCCTCCCTCTCTCTCTCCGCACTCTCACTCTGTTGCTCCCTCTCGCTCTCCACACTCTCACTGTGCTTCTCTCTCTCTCCCTCTGCACTCTCACTCTGCTGCTCCCTCTCTCTCTCCGCACGCTCACTCTACTGCTCCCTCTCACTCTCCGCATTGTCACTGTACTGCTCCTTCTCTCTCTCCGCACTCTCACTGTGCTGCTCCCTCTCTCTCTCCGCACTCTCACTGTGCTGCACCCTCTCTCTCTCCACACTCTCACCGTGCTGCTCTCTCTCTCTCCTCACTCTCACTCTGCTGCTCCCTCTCTCTCTCCGCACTCTCACTGTGTTGCTCCCTCTCTCTCTCCGCACTCTCACTCTGTTGCTCCCTCTCCGCACTCTCACTGTGCTGCTCCCTCTCTCTCTGCGCACTCTCACTGTGCTGCTCCCTCTCTCTCTCCGCACTCTCATTGTGCTGCTCCCTCTCTCTCTCCGCACTCTCACTGTGCTGCTCCCCATCTCTCTCCTCACTCTCACTCTGCTGCTCCCTCTCTCTCTCCGCACTCTCACTCTGCTGCTCCTTCTCTCTCTCCTCACTCTCACTCTGCTGCTCCCTCTCTCTCTCCCCACTCTCACCGTGCTTCTCCCTCTCTCTACGCACTCTCACTGTGCTTCTCTCTCTCTCTCTCATTGTGCTGCTCACTCTCTCCACAATCACTGTCGTGCTCCCGCTCTCTCTCCGCACTCTCACTCTGCTGCTCCCTCTCTCTCTCCACACTCTCACTCTGCTGCCCCCTCTCGCTCTCCGCACTCTCACTCTGCTGTTCCCTCTCTCCCCCTGCGCTCTCACTCTGCTGCTCCCTCTCTCTCTCCGCACTCTCTCTGTGCTGCTCCCTCTCTCTCTCTCCGCACTCTCACTGTGCTGCTATCTCTCTCTCCGCACTCTCAATCTGCTGCTCCCTCTCTCTATCCGCACTCTCACTTTGCTGCTCCCTCTCTCTCTCCGCACTTGCACTGTGCTGCTCCCTCTCTCTCTGTGCACTCGCACTGTGCTGCTCCCTCTCTCTCTCCGCACTCTCACCGTACTGCTCTCTCTCTCTCTGCACTCTCACTCTGTTGCTCCCTCTCGTTCTCCGCACTCTTACTGTGCTGCTCCCTCTCTCTCTGCGCACTCTCACTGTGCTGCTCCCTTTCTCTCTCTCCACACTCTCACTGTGCTGCTCCCTCTCTCTACGCACTCTCACCATACTGCTTCCTCTCTCTCCGCACTCTCACTGTGCTGCTCCCTCTCTCTTTCCGCACTCTCACTCTGTTGCTCCCTCTCGCTCTCCACACTCTCACTGTGCTGCTCCCTCTCTCTCTGCGCACTCTCACTGTGCTGCTCCTTTTCTCCGCACTCTCATTGTGCTGCTCCCTCTCTCCGCACTCACTGTAGTGCTCCCTCTCTCCCTCTGCACTCTCACTCTGCTGCTTCCTCTCTCTCTCCGCACGCTCACTCTACTGCTCACTCTCAATTTCCGCATTGTCACTGTGCTGCTCCCCATCTCTCTCCTCACTCTCCCTCTGCTGCTCCCTCTCTCTCGCCTCACTCTCAATCTGCTGCTCCCTCTCTCTCTCCGCACTCTCACTGTGCTGCTCCCTCTCTCTCTCCGCACTCTCTCTGTGCTGCTCCCTCTCTCTCTCTCCGCACTCTCACTGTGCTGCTCTCTCTCCGCAATCTCACTCTGCTGCTCCCTCTCTCTCTCCGAACTTTCACTTTGCTGCTTCCTCTCTCTCTCCGCACTTGCACTGTGCTGCTCCCTCTCTCTCTCTGCACTCGCACTGTGCTGCTCCCTCTCTCTCTCCGCACTCTCACCATGCTGCTGTCTCTCGCTCTCCGCACTCTCACTCTGTTGCTCCCTCTCGCTCTCCACACTCTCACTGTGCTGCTCCCTCTCTCGCTGCGCACTCTCACTGTGCTGCTCCTTTTCTCCGCACTCTCACCGTGCTGCTCCCTCTCTCTCTCTGCACTCTCACTGTGCTCTCTCTCTCCCTCTGCACTCTCACTCTGCTGCTCCCTCTCTCTCTCCGCACGCTCACTCTACTGCTCCCTCTCACTCTCCGCATTGTCACTGTACTGCTCCTTCTCTCTCTCCGCACTCTCACTGTGCTGCTCCCTCTCTCTCTCCGCACTCTCACTGTGCTGCACCCTCTCTCTCTCCACACTCTCACCGTGCTGCTCTCTCTCTCTCCGCACTCTCACTCTGTTGCTCCCTCTCGCTCTCCACACTCTCACTCTGTTGCTCCCTCTCGCTCTCCACACTCTCACTGTGCTTCTCTCTCTCTCCCTCTGCACTCTCACTCTGCTGCTCCCTCTCTCTCTCCGCACGCTCACTCTACTGCTCCCTCTCACTCTCCGCATTGTCACTGTACTGCTCCTTCTCTCTCTCCGCACTCTCACTGTGCTGCTCCCTCTCTCTCTCCGCACTCTCACTGTGCTGCACCCTCTCTCTCTCCACACTCTCACCGTGCTGCTCTCTCTCTCTCCTCACTCTCACTCTGCTGCTCCCTCTCTCTCTCCGCACTCTCACTGTGTTGCTCCCTCTCTCTCTCCGCACTCTCACTCTGTTGCTCCCTCTCCGCACTCTCACTGTGCTGCTCCCTCTCTCTCTGCGCACTCTCACTGTGCTGCTCCCTCTCTCTCTCCGCACTCTCATTGTGCTGCTCCCTCTCTCTCTCCTCACTCTCACTGTGCTGCTCCCTCTCTCTCTCCACACTCTCACTGTGTTGCTCCCTCTCCCGCTCTGCACTCTTACTGTACTACTCTCTCTCCCTCTGCACTCTCACTGTACTGCTCCCTCTCTATCTCCTCAATGTCACTGTACTGCTCCTTCTCTCTCTCTGCACTCTCACTGTGCTGCACCCTCTCTCTCTCCACACTCTCACCGTGCTGCTCTCTCTCTCTCCGCACTCTCACTCTGCTGCTCCCTCTCTCTCTCCGCACTCTCACTGTGCCGCTCCCTCTCTCCGCACTCTCACTATGTTGTTCCCATTCTCTCCGTTCTCACACTGCTCTGCTCCCTCTCTCTCTCCGCACTCTCACAGTGCTGCTCCCTCTCACTCTCCGCTCTCTCACTCTGCTGCACACTCTCTCTCTCTCCGCACTCTTACTCTGCTGCTCCCTCTCTCTCCCACACTCTCACTGTGCTGCTCAATCTCTCTCTCCGCACTCTCACTCTGCTGCTCACTCTCTCTTTCCGCACTGAAACTCTGCTGCTCCCTCTCTTTCTCCGCACTCTCACTCTGCTGCTCCCTCTCTCTCTCCACACTCTCACTGTGCTGCTCCTTCTCTCTCTGCGCACTCTCACTGTGCTGCTCCCTCTCTCTCTCCACACTCTCACTGTGCTGCTCCCTCTCTCTCTCCACACTCTCACCGTGCTGCTCTCTCTCTCTCCGCACTCTCACTCTGCTGCTCCCTCTCTCTCTCCGCACTCTCACTGTGTTGCTCCCTCTCTCTCTCCGCACTCTCACTCTGTTGCTCCCTCTCCGCACTCTCACTGTGCTGCTCCCTCTCTCTGCGCAATCTCACTGTGCTGCTCTCTCTCTCTCTCCACACTCTCACTGTGTTGCTTCCTCTCCCGCTCTGCACTCTCACTGTGGTGCTCCCTGTCCCTCTCCGCATTCTCACTGTGCTGCTCCCTCTCTCTCTCGGCGCTCTCACTGTGCTGCTCCCTCGCTCTCTCCGCACTCTTACTGTAATACACCCTTTCTCTCTCCGCACTCTCACTGTGTTCCTCCCTCTCTCTCTCTGCACTCTCACTCTGTTTCTCCGTATCTCTCTCCGCTATCTCACTGTACTGCTCCTTCTCTCTCTCCGCACTCTCACTGTGCTGCTCCCTCTCTCTCTCCGCACTCTCACTGTGCTGCTCCCCATCTCTCTCCTCACTCTCACTCTGCTGCTCCCTCTCTCTCTCTGCACTCTCACTCTGCTGCTCCTTCTCTCTCTCCTCACTCTCACTCTGCTGCTCCCTCTCTCTCTCCGCACTCTCACCGTGCTTCTCCCTCTCTCTCTCTGCACTCTCACTGTGCTTCTCTCTCTCTCTCTCTCTCTCGTTGTGCTGCTCACTCTCTCCACAATCACTGTCGTGCTCCCTCTCTCTCTCCGCACTCTCACTCTGCTGCTCCCTCTCGCTCTCCGCACTCTCACTCTGCTGCTCCCTCTCTCCCCCTGCACTCTCACTCTGCTGCTCTCTCTCTCTCTCCGCAATGTCACTGTACTGCTCCTTCTCCCTCTCTGCACTCTCACTGTGCTGCTCCCTCTCTCTCCGCACTCTCTCTGTGCTGCTCCCTCTCTCTCTCTCCGCACTCTCACTGTGCTGCTCTCTCTCTCTCCGCACTCTCATTGTGCTGCTGCCTCTCTCCGCACTCACTGCAGTGCTCCCTCTCTCCCTCTGCACTCTCACTCTGCTGCTCCCTCTCTCTCTCCGCACGCTCACTCTACTGCTCCCTCTCACTCTCCGCATTGTCACTGTACTGCTCCTTCTCTCTCTCCGCACTCTCACTGTGCTGCTCCCTCTCTCTCTCCGCACTCTCACAGTGCTGCTCAATCTCTCTCTCCGCACTCTCACTCTACTGCTCACTCTCTCTTTCCGCACTCTCACTCTGCTGCACCCTCTCTCTCTCCACACTCACACTGTGTTGCTCCCTCTCCCTCTCCGCATCTCCTCTCAGTGGTGCTCCCTCTCTCGCTCCGCATTCTCACTGTGCTACTCCCTCTCACTCTCCGAACTCACTGTGCTGCTCCCTCTCTCTCCGCAATTACACTGTACTGCTCCTTCTCTTTCTCCGCACTCTCACTGTGCTGCTCCCTCTCTCTCTCCGCACTCTCATAGTGCTTCTCTCTCTCTCTCTGCACGCTGACTGTCCTGCTCCCTCTCACTCTCCGAACTCACTGTGCTGTTCCCTCTCACTCTCCGAACTCTCACTATGCTGCTCCCCCTCTCTCTCCGAACTCTCACTATGCTGCTCCCCCTCTCTCTCCGAACTCTCACTATGCTGCTCCCCCTCTCTCTCCGAACTCTCACTATGCTGCTCCCCCTCTCTCTCCGCACTCTCACCGTGCTACTCCTTCACTCTCTCTGCACTTTCACAGTGCTGCTCCCTCTCTCTCCGCACTCTCAATGTCCTGCTCCCTCTCTCTCTCCGCACTCTCACTGTGCTGCTCCCTCTCTCTCTCCGCGCTCTCACCATACTGCTCCCTCTCTCTCCGCACTCTCACTGTGCTGCTCCCTCTCTCTTTCCGCACTCTCACTCTGTTGCTCCCTCTCGCTCTCCACACTCTCACTGTGCTGCTCCCTCTCTCTCTGCGCACTCTCACTGTGCTGCTCCTTTTCTCCGCACTCTCATTGTGCTGCTCCCTCTCTCCGCACTCACTGTAGTGCTCCCTCTCTCCCTCTGCACTCTCACTCTGCTGCTCCCTCTCTCTCTCCGCCCGCTCACTCTACTGCTCACTCTCAATTTCCGCATTGTCACTGTGCTGCTCCTTCTCTCTCTCCACACTCTCACTCTTCTGCTCCCTCTCTCTCTTTGCACTCTCCCTCTGCTGCTCCCTCTCTCTCGCCTCACTCTCACTGTGCTGCTCTCTCTCTCTCCGCACTCTCACTGTGCTGCTCCCTCTCTCTCTCCGCACTCTCACTGTGCTGCTCCCTCTCTCTCTCCGCACTCTCATTGTGCTGCTCCCTCTCTCCGCACTCACTGTAGTGCTCTCTCTCTCCCTCTGCACTCTCACTCTGCTGCTTCCTCTCTCTCTCCGCACGCTCACTCTACTGCTCCCTCTCACTCTCCGCATTGTCACTGTACTGCTCCTTCTCTCTCTCCGCACTCTCACTGTGCTGTTCCCTCTCTCTCTCCGCACTCTCACTGTGCTGCTCCCTCTCTCTCTCCACACTCTCACTGTGCTGCTCTCTCTCTCTCCGCACTCTCACTCTGCTGCTCCCTCTCTCATTCCGCACTCTCACTGTGCTGCTCCCTCTCTCTCTCCGCACTCTCACTCTGTTGCTCCCTATCTGCACTCTCACTGTGCTGCTCCCTCTTTCTCTGCGCACTCTCACTGTGCTGCTCTCTCTCTCTCTCTCTCTCTCCGCACTCTCACTGTGTTGCTCCCTCTCTCTCTGCGCACTCTCACTGTGCTGCTCTATCTCTCTCTCTCTCCACACTCTCACTGTGTTGCTCCCTCTCCCTCTCCGCACTCTCACTGTGCTTCTCTCTCTCTCTACGCACTTTCATTGTGCTGCTCCCTCTCTCCGCACTCACTGTGCTGCTCCCTTTCTCTCTCCGCACTCACTGCAGTGCTCCCTCTCTCCCTCTGCACTCTCACTGTACTGCTCCCTCTCTCTCTCCGCAATGTCACTGTACTGCTCCTTCTCTCACTCCGCACTCTCACTGTGCTGCTCCTTCTCTCTCTCCGCACTCTCACAGTGCTTCTCTCTCTCTCTCTCCGCACTCTCACTCTTCTGCTCCCTCTCTCCGCACTCACTGTGCTGCTCCCTTTCTCTCTCCACACTCTCACTGTGTTGCTCCCTCTCCCTCTCTGCACTCTCATTGTGCTGCTCCCTCTCTCCGCACTCACTGTAGTGCTCCCTCTCTCCCTCTGCACTCTCACTGTACTACTCCCTCTCCCTCCCCGCAATGTCACTGTACTGCTCCTTCTCTCTCTCCGCACTCTCACTGTGCTGCTCCTTCTCTCTGTCCGCACTCTCACAGTGCTTCTCTCTCTCTCTGCGCACTCTCTCTGTTCTGCTCCCTCTCTCTGCACTCACTGTGCTGCTCCCTCTCTCTCTCTGCACTCTCACTGTGCTGCTCCCTCTCTCCGCACTCTCACTATGTTCTTCCCATTCTCTCCGTTCTCACACTGCTCTGCTCCCTCTCTCTCTCCGCACTCTCACTGTTCTGCTCCCTCTCTCTGCACTCACTGTGCTGCTCCCTCTCTCTCTCTGCACTCTCACTTTGCTGCTCCCTCTCACTCTCCGCACTCTCACTGTGCTGCTCCCTCTCACTCTCCGCACTCTCACTCTGCTGCTTCCTCTCTCTCTCCGCACTCTCACAGAGCTTCTCTCTCTCTCCGCACTCTCACTGTGCTGCTCCCTCTCTCCGCACTCTCACTGTGCTGCTCCCTCTCTCTGCGCACTCTCACTGTGCTGCTCCCTCTCTCTCTCTGAACTTTCACTTTGCTGCTCCCTCTCTCTCTCCGCATTTGCACTGTGCTGCTCCCTCTCTCTCTCTGCACTCGCACTGTGCTGCTCCCTCTCTCTCTGCGCACTCTCACTGTGCTGCTCCCTTTCTCTCTCTCCACACTCTCACTTTGCTGCTCCCTCTCTCTCTCCGCACTCTCACTCTGTTGCTCCCTCACGCTCTCCGCACTCTCACTGTGCTGCTCCCTCTCTCTCCGCACTCTCACTGTGCTGCTCCCTCTCTCTCTCCGCACTCTCACTCTGTTGCTCCCTCTCACTCTCCGCACTCTCACTGTGCTGCACCCTCTCTCTCTCTCCGCACTCTCACTCTGCTGCTTCCTCTCTCTCTCCGCACTCTCACAGAGCTTCTCTCTCTCTCCGCACTCTCACTGTGCTGCTCCCTCTCTCCGCACTCTCACTGTGCTGCTCCCTCTCTCTGCGCACTCTCACTGTGCTACTCCTTCTCTCTCTCCGCACTCTCACTGTGGTGCTCTCTCTCTCTCTGCACTCTCACTCTGCTGCTCCCTCTCTCACCGTGCTTCTCTCTCTCTCCGCACGCTGACTGTACTGCTCCCTCTCACTCTCCGAACTCACTGTGCTGCTCCCTCTCACTCTCCGAACTCACTGTGCTGCTCCCTCTCTCTCTCCGCACTTTTACTGTGCTGCTCCCTCTCTCCGCACTCTCACGGTGCTGCTCCCTCTCTCTCTCCGCACTCTCACTGTGCTGCTCCCTCTCTCTCTCCGCACTCTCACTATGCTGCTCCCCCTCTCTCCGCACTCTCAATGTCCTGCTCCCTCTCTTTGTCCGCACTCTCACTCTGTTGCTCTCTCTCTCTCTCCGCACTCTCACTGTGCTGCTCCCTCACTCTCTCTCCGCGTTCTCACCGTGCTGCTCCCTCCGCACTCCTACTGTAATACACACTTTCTCTCCCTGCACTCTCACTCTGTTGCTCCCTCTCCCTCTCCGCACTCTCACTGTGCTTCTCTCTCTCTCTCCGCACTTTTACTGTGCTGCTCCCTCTCTCCGCACTCTCACGGTGCTGCTCCCTCTCTCTCTCCGCACTCTCACTGTGCTGCTCCCTCTCTCTCTCCACACTCTCACTATGCTGCTCCCCCTCTCTCCGCACTCTCAATGTCCTGCTCCCTCTCTTTGTCCGCACTCTCACTCTGTTGCTCTCTCTCTCTCTCCGCACTCTCACTGTGCTGCTCCCTCACTCTCTCTCCGCGTTCTCACCGTGCTGCTCCCTCCGCACTCCTACTGTAATACACACTTTCTCTCCCTGCACTCTCACTCTGTTGCTCCCTCTCCCTCTCCGCACTCTCACTGTGCTTCTCTCTCTCTCTCCGCACTCTCATTGTGCTGCTCCCTCTCTCCACACTCACTGTAGTGCTCCCTCTCTCCCTCTGCACTCTCACTGTACTGCTCCCTCTCTCTCTCCGCAATTACACTGTACTGCTCCTTCTCTTTCTCCGCACTCTCACTGTGCTGCTCCCTCTCTCTCTCCGCACTCTCATAGTGCTTCTCTCTCTCTCTCTGCACGCTGACTGTCCTGCTCCCTCTCACTCTCCGAACTCACTGTGCTGTTCCCTCTCACTCTCCGAACTCACTGTGCTGCTCCCTCTCACTCTCCGAACTCACTGTGCTGCTCCCTCTCTCTCTCCGAACTCTCACTATGCTGCTCCCCCTCTCTCTCCGAACTCGCACTATGCTGCTCCCCCTCTCTCTCCGCACTCTCACCGTGCTACTCCTTCACTCTCTCTGCACTTTCACGGTGCTGCTCCCTCTCTCTCCGCACTCTCAATGTCCTGCTCCCTCTCTCTCTCCGCACTCTCACTCCGTTGCTGTCTCTCACTCTCCGCACTCTCACTGTGCTGCTCCCTCTCTCTCTCCGCACTCTCACTGTGCTGCTCCCTCTCTCTCTTCGCGCTCTCACCGTGCTGCTCCCTCGCTCTCTCCGCACTCTCCCTGTGCTGCTCAATCTGTCTCTCCACACTCTCACTCTGCTACTCCTTCTCTCTCTCTGCACTTTCACGGTGCTTCTCCCTCTCTCTCCGCACTCTCTCTGTCCTGCTCCTTCTCTCCGCACTCTCTCTGTCCTGCTCCCTCTCTCTCTCTTCATTCTCACTCTGCTGCTCCCTCTCTCTCTCCGCACTCTCACAGTGCTACTCGCTCTCTCTCCGCACTCTCATTGTGCTGCTCCCTCTCTCCACACTCACTGTAGTGCTCCCGCTCTCTCTCCGCACTCTCACTCTGCTGCTCCCTCTCTCTCTCCGCAATATCACTGTACTGCTCCTTCTCTCTCTCCGCACTCTCACTGTGCTGCTCCCTCTCTCTCTCCGCACTCTCACTGTGCTGCTCCCCATCTCTCTCCTCACTCTCACTCTGCTGCTCCCTCTTTCTCTCCGCACTCTCACCGTTCTTCTCCATCTCTCTCTCCGCACTCTCACTGTGCTGTTCCCCATCTCTCTCCTCACTCTCACTCTGCTGCTCCCTCTCTCTCTCCGCAATCTCACTCTGCTGCTCCTTCTCTCTCTCCTCACTCTCACTCTGCTGCTCCCTCTCTCTCTCCACACTCTCACCGTGCTTCTCCCTCTCTCTGCGCACTCTCACTGTGCTTCTCTCTCTTCTCTCATTGTGCTGCTCACTCTCTCCACAATCACTGTCGTGCTCCCGCTCTCTCTCCGCACTCTCACTCTGCTGCTCCCTCTCTCTCTCCACACTCTCACTCTGCTGCTCCCTCTCGCTCTCCGCACTCTCACTCTGCTGTTCCCTCTCTCCCCCTGCACTCTCACTCTGCTGCTCCCTCTCTCTCTCCGCACTCTCTCTGTGCTGCTCCCTCTCTCTCTCTCCGCACTCTCACTGTGCTGCTATCTCTCTCTCCGCACTCTCACTCTGCTGCTCCCTCTCTCTATCCGCACTCTCACTTTGCTGCTCCCTCTCTCTCTCCGCACTTGCACTGTGCTGCTCCCTCTCTCTCTCTGCACTCGCACTGTGCTGCTCCCTTTCTCTCTCCGCACTCTCACTGTGCTGCTCTCTCTCTCTCTCTCCACACTCTCACTGTGCTGCTCCCTCTCTCTACGCACTCTCACCATACTGCTCCCTCTCTCTCCGCACTCTCACTGTGCTGCCCCCTCTCTCTCTGCGCACTCTCACTGTGCTGCTCCTTTTCTCCGCACTCTCATTGTGCTGCTCCCTCTCTCCGCACTCACTGTCGTGCTCCCTCTCTCCCTCTGCACTCTCACTCTGCTGCTTCCTCTCTCTCTCCGCACGCTCACTCTACTGCTCACTCTCAATTTCCGCATTGTCACTGTACTGCTCCTTCTCTCTCTCCACACTCTCACTCTTCTGCTCCCTCTCTCTCTTCGCACTCTCCCTCTGCTGCTCCCTCTCTCTCGCCTCACTCTCAATCTGCTGCTCCCTCTCTCTCTCCGCACTCTCACTGTGCTGCTCCCTCTCTCTCTCCACACTCTCATTGTGCTGCTCCCTCTCTCCGCACTCACTGTAGTGCTCTCTCTCTCCCTCTGCACTCTCACTCTGCTGCTTCCTCTCTCTCCGCACTCTCACTGTGCTGCTCCCTCTCTCTCTCCACACTCTCATTGTGCTGCTCCCTCTCTCCGCACTCACTGTAGTGCTCTCTCTCTCCCTCTGCACTCTCACTCTGCTGCTTCCTCTCTCTCTCCGCACGCTCACTCTACTGCTCCCTCTCACTCTCCGCATTGTCACTGTACTGCTCCTTCTCTCTCTCCGCACTCTCACTGTGCTGTTCCCTCTCTCTCTCCGCACTTTCACTGTGCTGCTCCCTCTCTCTCTGCGCACTCTCACTGTGCTGCTCCCTTTCTCTCTCTCCACACTCTCACTTTGCTGCTCCCTCTCTCTCTCCGCACTCTCACTCTGTTGCTCCCTCACGCTCTCCGCACTCTCACTGTGCTGCTCCCTCTCTCTCTCATCGCACTCTCACTGTGCTGCTCCCTCTCACTCTCCGCACTCTCACTCTGCTGCTTCCTCTCTCTCTCCGCACTCTCACAGAGCTTCTCTCTCTCTCCGCACTCTCACTGTGCTGCTCCCTCTCTCTGCGCACTCTCACTGTGCTACTCCTTCTCTCTCTCCGCACTCTCACTGTGGTGCTCTCTCTCTCTCTGCACTCTCACTCTGCTGCTCCCTCTCTCACCGTGCTTCTCTCTCTCTCCGCACGCTGACTGTACTGATCCCTCTCACTCTCCGAACTCACTGTGCTGCTCCCTCTCTCTCTCCGCACTTTTACTGTGCTGCTCCCTCTCTCCGCACTCTCACGGTGCTGCTCCCTCTCTCTCTTCGCACTCTCACTGTGCTGCTCCCTCTCACTCTCCGCACTCTCACTCTGCTGCTTCCTCTCTCTCTCCGCACTCTCACAGAGCTTCTCTCTCTCTCCGCACTCTCACTGTGCTGCTCCCTCTCTCTGCGCACTCTCACTGTGCTACTCCTTCTCTCTCTCCGCACTCTCACTGTGGTGCTCTCTCTCTCTCTGCACTCTCACTCTGCTGCTCCCTCTCTCACCGTGCTTCTCTCTCTCTCCGCACGCTGACTGTACTGATCCCTCTCACTCTCCGAACTCACTGTGCTGCTCCCTCTCTCACTCCGCACTTTTACTGTGCTGCTCCCTCTCTCCGCACTCTCACGGTGCTGCTCCCTCTCTCTCTCCGCACTCTCACTGTGCTGCTCCCCCTCTCTCTCCGCACTCTCAATGTCCTGCTCCCTCTCTTTGTCCGCACTCTCACTCTGTTGCTCTATCTCACTCTCCGCACTCTCACTGTGCTGCTCCCCCTCTCTCTCCGCACTCTCAATGTCCTGCTCCCTCTCTTTGTCCGCACTCTCACTCTGTTGCTCTATCTCACTCTCCGCACTCTCACTGTGCTGCTCCCTCTCTCTCTCCGCACTCTCACTGTGCTGCTCCCTCTCTCTCTCTCCGCGTTCTCACCGTGCTGCTCCCTCCGCACTCCTACTGTAATACACACTTTCTCTCCCTGCACTCTCACTCTGTTTCTCCCTCTCGTTCTCCGCACTCTTACTGTGCTGCTCCCTCTCTCTCTGTGCACTCTCACTGTGCTGCTCCCTCTCTCTCTCCACACTCTCACTGTGCTGCTCCCTCTCTCTCTTCGCACTCTCACTCTGTTGCTCCCTCTCGCTCTCCGCACTCTCTCTGTGCTGCTCCCTCTCTCTCTCTCCGCACTCTCACTGTGCTGCTATCTCTCTCTCCGCACTCTCACTCTGCTGCTCCCTCTCTCTATCCGCACTCTCACTTTGCTGGTCCCTCTCTCTCTCCGCACTTGCACTGTGCTGCTCCCTCTCTCTCTCTGCACTCGCACTGTGCTGCTCCCTCTCTCTCTCCGCACTCTCACTGTGCTGCTCTCTCTCTCTCTCTCCACACTCTCACTGTGCTGCTCCCTCTCTCTACGCACTCTCACCATACTGCTCCCTCTCTCTCCGCACTCTCACTGTGCTGCCCCCTCTCTCTCTGCGCACTCTCACTGTGCTGCTCCTTTTCTCCGCACTCTCACTGTACTGCTCCTTCTCTCTCTCCACACTCTCACTCTTCTGCTCCCTCTCTCTCTTCGCACTCTCCCTCTGCTGCTCCCTCTCTCTCGCCTCACTCTCAATCTGCTGCTCCCTCTCTCTCTCCGCACTCTCACTGTGCTGCTCCCTCTCTCTCTCCACACTCTCATTGTGCTGCTCCCTCTCTCCGCACTCACTGTAGTGCTCTCTCTCTCCCTCTGCACTCTCACTCTGCTGCTTCCTCTCTCTCCGCACTCTCACTGTGCTGCTCCCTCTCTCTCTCCACACTCTCATTGTGCTGCTCCCTCTCTCCGCACTCACTGTAGTGCTCTCTCTCTCCCTCTGCACTCTCACTCTGCTGCTTCCTCTCTCTCTCCGCACGCTCACTCTACTGCTCCCTCTCACTCTCCGCATTGTCACTGTACTGCTCCTTCTCTCTCTCCGCACTTTCACTGTGCTGTTCCCTCTCTCTCTCCGCACTTTCACTGTGCTGCTCCCTCTCTCTCTCCACACTCTCACTGTGCTGCTCTCTCTCTCTCCGCACTCTCACTCTGCTGCTCCCTCTCTCTCTCCGCACTCTCACTGTGCTGCTCCCTCTCTCTCTCTGCACTCTCACTCTGTTGCTCCCTCTCTGCACTCTCACTCTGCTGCTCCCTCTTTCTCTGCGCACTCTCACTGTGCTGCTCTCTCTCTCTCTCTCTCTCTCCACACTCTCACTGTGCTGCTCTCTCTCTCTCTCTCCACACTCTCACTGTGTTGCTCCCTCTCCCGCTCTGCACTCTCACTGTGGTGCTCCCTGTCGCTCTCCGCATTCTCACTGTGCTGCTCCCTCTCACTCTCCGAACTCACTGTGCTGCTCCCTCTCTCTCTCCACACTCTCACTGTATTGCTCCCTCTCTCTCTCCGCACTTTCATTGTGCTGCTCCCTCTCTCCGCACTCACTGCAGTGCTCCCTCTCTCCCTCTGCACTCTCACTGTACTGCTCCCTCTCTCTCACCGCAATGTCACTGTACTGCTCCTTCTCTCACTCCGCACTCTCACTGTGCTGCTCCTTCTCTCTGTCCGCACTCTCACAGTGCTTCTCTCTCTCTCTACGCACTCTCTCTGTTCTGCTCCCTCTCTCTGCACTCACTGTGCTGCTCCCTCTCTCTCTCTGCACTCTCACTGTGCTGCTCCCTCTCTCCGCACTCTCACTATGTTCTTCCCATTCTCTCCGTTCTCACACTGCTCTGCTCCCTCTCTCTCTCCGCACTCTCACTGTTCTGCTCCCTCTCTCTGCACTCACTGTGCTGCTCCCTCTCTCTCTCTGCACTCTCACTTTGCTGCTCCCTCTCACTCTCCGCACTCTCACTGTGCTGCTCCCTCTCACTCTCCGCACTCTCACTCTGCTGCACCCTCTCTCTCTCTCCGCACTTGCACTGTGCTGCTCCCTCTCTCTCTCTGCACTCGCACTGTGCTGCTCCCTCTCTCTCTGCGCACTCTCACTGTGCTGCTCCCTTTCTCTCTCTCCACACTCTCACTTTGCTGCTCCCTCTCTCTCTCCGCACTCTCACTCTGTTGCTCCCTCACGCTCTCCGCACTCTCACTGTGCTGCTCCCTCTCTCTCTTCGCACTCTCACTGTGCTGCTCCCTCACGCTCTCCGCACTCTCACTGTGCTGCTCCCTCTCTCTCTTCGCACTCTCACTCTGCTGCTTCCTCTCTCTCTCCGCACTCTCACAGAGCTTCTCTCTCTCTCCGCACTCTCACTGTGCTGCTCCCTCTCTCCGCACTCTCACTGTGCTGCTCCCTCTCTCTGCGCACTCTCACTGTGCTACTCCTTCTCTCTCTCCGCACTCTCACTGTGGTGCTCTCTCTCTCTCTGCACTCTCACTCTGCTGCTCCCTCTCTCACTGTGCTTCTCTCTCTCTCCGCACGCTGACTGTACTGATCCCTCTCACTCTCCGAACTCACTGTGCTGCTCCCTCTCACTCTACGAACTCACTGTGCTGCTCCCTCTCTCTCTCCGCACTTTTACTGTGCTGCTCTCTCTCTCCGCACTCTCACTGTGCTGCTCCCCCTCTCTCTCCGCACTCTCAATGTCCTGCTCCCTCTCTTTGTCCGCACTCTCACTCTGTTGCTCTATCTCACTCTCCGCACTCTCACTGTGCTGCTCCCTCTCTCTCTCCGCACTCTCACTGTGCTGCTCCCTCTCTCTCTCTCCGCGTTCTCACCGTGCTGCTCCCTCCGCACTCCTACTGTAATACACACTTTCTCTCCCTGCACTCTCACTCTGTTTCTCCCTCTCGTTCTCCGCACTCTTACTGTGCTGCTCCCTCTCTCTCTGTGCACTCTCACTGTGCTGCTCCCTCTCTCTCTCCACACTCTCACTGTGCTGCTCCCTCTCTCTCTTCGCACTCTCACTCTGTTGCTCCCTCTCGCTCTCCGCACTCTCACTGTGCTGCTCCCTCTCTCTCTCCGCACTCTCACTCTGCTGCTCCCTCTCGCTCTCCACACTCTCACTGTGCTGCTCCCTCTCTCTCTGCGCACTCTCACTGTGCTGCTCCCTCTCTCTCTCCGCACTCTCACCGTGCTGCTCCCTCTCTCTCCCTCTGCACTCTCACTCTGCTGCTCCCTCTCTCTCTCCACACGCTCAGTCTACTGCTCCCTCTCACTCTCCGCATTGTCACTGTACTGCTCCTTCTCTCTCTCCGCACTCTCACAGTGCTGCTCTCTCTCTCTCTCTCTCCACACTCTCACTGTGTTGCTCCCTCTCTCTCTGCGCACTGTCACTGTGCTGCTCTCTCTCTCTCTCCACACTCTCACTGTGTTGCTCCCTGTCCCTCTCCGCATTCTCACTGTGCTGCCCACACTCTCCGAACTCACTGTGCTGCTCCCTCTCTCTCTCCGCACTCTCACTGTGCTACTCTCTCTTTCTCTGCACTCTCATTGTGCTGCTCCCTGTCCCCGCACTCACTGTGGTGCTCCCTCTCTCCCTCTGCACTCTCACTGTACTGCTCCCTCTCTCTCTCCTCAATGTCACTGTACTGCTCCTTCTCTCTCTCCGCACTCTCACTGTGCTGCTCCTTCTCTCTGTCCGCACTCTCACAGTGCTTCTCTCTCTCTCCGCACTCTCACTGTGCTGCTCCCTCTCTCTCTCTGCACTCTCACTGTGCTGCTCCCTTTCTCTCTCCGCGCTCTCACTGTGCCGCTCCCTCTCTCCGCACTCTCACTATGTTGTTCCCATTCTCTCCGTTCTCACACTGCTCTGCTCCCTCTCTCTCTCCGCAATCTCACAGTGCTGCTCCCTCTCTTTCTCCGCACTCTCACTCTGCTGCTCCCTCTCTCTCTCCACACTCACACTGTGTTGCTCCCTCTCCCTCTCCGCATTCTCACTGTGCTACTCCCTCTCACTCTCCGAACTCACTGTGCTGCTCCCTCTCTCTCTCCAGACTCTCAGTGTGTTGCTCCCTCTCCCTCTCCGCACTCTCACTGTGCTTCTCTCTCTCTCTCCGCACTCTCATTGTGCTGCTCCCTCTCTCCACACTCACTGTAGTGGTCCCTCTCTCCCTCTCTCTCTCCGCACTCTCACTGTGCTGCTCCCTCTCTCCGCGCTCTCACTGTGCTGCTCCCTCGCTCTCTCCGCACTCTTACTGTAATGCACCCTTTCTCTCTCCGCACTCTCACTGTGTTCCTCCCTCTCTCTCTCCGCACTCTCACTCTGTTTCTCCGTATCTCTCTCCGCTATCTCACTGTGCTGCTTCCTCTCCCTCTCCGCACTCTCCCTGTGCTGCTCAATCTCTCTCTCCACACTCTCACTCTGCTGCTCCTTCTCTCTCTATGCACTTTCACTGTGCTGCTCCTTTTCTCCGCACTCTCCCCGTGCTGCTCCCTCTCTCCCTCTGCACTCTCACTCTACTGCTCCCTCTCACTCTCCGCATTGTCACTGTACTGCTCCTTCTCTCTCTCCTCACTCTCACTGTGCTGCTCCCTCTCTCTCTCCACACTCTCACTGTGCTGCTCCCTCTCTCTCTCCGCACTCTCATTGTGCTGCTCCCTCTCTCCGCACTCACTACAGTGCTCCCTCTCTCCCTCTGCACTCTCACTGTACTGCTCCCTCTCTCTCTCCACACTCTCACTGTACTGCTCCTTCTCTCACTCCGCACTCTCACTGTGCTGCTCCTTCTCTCTCTCCGCACTCTCACAGTGCTTCTCTCTCTCTCTGCACTCACTGTGCTGCTCCCTCTCTCTCTCTGCACTCTCACTGTGCTGATTCCTTTCTCTCTCCGCACTCTCACTGTGCCGCTCCCTCTCTCCGCACTCACACTATGTTGTTCCCATTCTCTCCGTTCTCACACTGCTCTGCTCCCTCTCTCTCTCCGCACTTGCACTGTGCTGCTCCCTCTCACTCTCCGCACTCGCACTGTGCTGCTCCCTCTCTCTCTCCGCACTCTCACCGTGCTGCTCTCTCTCTCTCCGCACTCTCACTCTGTTGCTCCCTCTCGTTCTCCGCACTCTTACTGTGCTGCTCCCTCTCTCTCTGCGCACTCTCACTGTGCTGCTCCCTTTCTCTCTCTCCACCCTCTCACTGTGCTGCTCCCTCTCTCTTCGCACTCTCACTTTGCTGCTCCCTCTCTCTCTCCACACACTCACTGTGCTGCTCCCTCTCTCTCTCCGCACTCTCACTCTGTTGCTCACTCTCGCTCTCCGCACTCTCACTGTGCTGCTCCCTCTCTCTCTCCGCATTCTCACTCTGTTGCTCACTCTCGCTCTCCGCACTCTCACTGTGCTGCTCCCTCTCTCCACAATCACTGTCGTGCTCCCGCTCTCTCTCCGCACTCTCACTCTGCTGCTCCCTCTCTCTCTCCACACTCTCACTCTGCTGCTCCGTCTCGCTCTCCGCACTCTCACTCTGCTTCTCCCTCTCTCTCTCCGCAATGTCACTGTACTGCTCCTTCTACCTCTCCGCACTCTCACTGTGCTGCTCCCTCTCTCTCTCCGCACTCTCTCTGTGCTGCTCCCTCTCTCTCTCCGCACTCTCACTGCTGCTCTCTCTCTCTCCGCACTCTCACTCTGCTGCTCCCTCTCTCTCTCCGTACTCTCACTTTGCTGCTCCCTCTCTCTCTCCGCACTTGCACTGTGCTGCTCCCTCTCTCTCTCTGCACTCGCACTGTGCTGCTCCCTCTCTCTCTCCGCACTCTCACCGTGCTGCTCTCTCTCTCTCTCCGCACTCTCACTCTGTTGCTCCCTCTCCGCACTCTCACTGTATTGCTTCCTCTCTTTCTCTGCACTCTCAGTGGTGCTTCTGTCTCTCTCTCTCCGCACTCTCATTGTGCTTCTCTCTCTCTCTCCGCACTCACTGCAGTGCTCCCTCTCTCCCTCTGCACTCTCACTGTACTGCTCCCTCTCTCTCTCCGCAATGTCACTGTACTGCTCCTTCTCTCACTCCGCACTCTCACTGTGCTGCTCCTTCTCTCTCTCCGCACTCTCACAGTGCTTCTCTCTCTCCCTCTCCGCACTCTCACTGTGCTTCTCCCTCTCTCTACGCACTCTCACTGTGCATCTCTCTCGCTCTCTCATTGTGCTGCTCACTCTCTCCGCACTCACTGTGCTGCTCCCTTTCTCTCTCCACACTCTCACTGTGTTGTTCCCTCTCCCTCCTCTCACTGTGCTACTCTCTCTTTCTCTGCACTCTCACTGTGCTGCTCCCTCTCTCTCCCCGGAATGTCACTGTACTGCTCCTTCTCTCTCTCCGCACTCTCACTGTGCTGCTCCCTTTCTCTCTCCGCACTCTCACTGTGCCGCTCCCTCTCTCCGCACTCTCACTATGTTGTTCCCAATCTCTCCATTCTCACACTGCTCTGCTCCCTCTCTCTCTCCGCACTCTCACTGGTCTGCTCCCTCTCTCTGCACTCACTGTGCTGCTCCCTCTCTCTCTCTGCACTCTCACTGTGCTGCTCCCTCTCTCTCTCTGCACTCACTGTGCTGCTCCCTCTCTCTCTCTGCACTCTCACCGTGCTGCTCCCTCTCACTCTCCGCACTCTCACTCTGCTGCACCCTCTCTCTCTCTCTGCACTTGCATTGTGCTGCTCCCTCTCTCTCTCCGCACTCTCACTCTGCTGCTCCCTCTCTCTCTCTGCAATGTCACTGTACTGCTCCTTCTCCCTCTCCGCACTCTCACTGTGCTTCTCCCTCTCTACGCACTCTCACTGTGCATCTCTCTCTCTCTCTCATTGTGCTGCTCACTCTCTCCACAATCACTTTCGTGCTCCCGCTCTCTCTCCGCACTCTCACTCTGCTGCTTCCTCTCCCTCTCCGCACTCTCATTGTGCTGCTCCCTCTCTCCGCACTCACTGCAGTGCTCCCTCTCTCCCTCTGCACTCTCACTGTACTGCTCCCTCTCTCTCTCCGCAATGTCACTGTACTGCTCCTTCTCTCACTCCGCACTCTCACTGTGCTGCTCCTTCTCTCTCTCCGCACTCTCACAGTGCTTCTCTCTCTCTCTCTCCGCTCTCTCACTGTGCTGCTCCTTCTCTCTCTCCGCACTCTCACAGTGCTTCTCTCTCTCTCTCTCCGCACTCTCACTGTGCTGCTCCTTCTCTCTCTCCGCACTCTCACAGTGCTTCTCTCTCTCTCTCTCCGCACTCTCACTGTGCTGCTCAATCTCTCTCTCCACACTCTCACTCTGCTACTCCTTCTCTCTCTATGCACTTGCACTGTGCTGCTCCTTTTCTCCGCACTCTCCCCGTGCTGCTCCCTCTCTCTCTCTGCACTCTCACTGTGCTTCTCTCTCTCTCTCTCCGCACTCTCATTGTGCTGCTCCCTCTCTCCGCACTCACTGTAGTGCCCCCTCTCTCCCTCTGCACTCTCACTCTGCTGCTTCCTCTCTCTCTCCGCACGCTCACTCTACTGCTCCCTCTCACTCTCCGCATTGTCACTGTACTGCTCCTTCTCTCTCTCCGCACTCTCACTGTGCTGCTCCCTCTCTCTCTCCACACTCTCACTGTGCTGCTCCCTCTCTCTCTCCGCACTCTCATTGTGCTGCTCCCTCTCTCCGCACTCACTACAGTGCTCCCTCTCTCCCTCTGCACTCTCACTGTACTGCTCCCTCTCTCTCTCCGCAATGTCACTGTACTGCTCCTTCTCTCACTCCGCACTCTCACTGTGCTGCTCCTTCTCTCTCTCCGCACTCTCACAGTGCTTCTCTCTCTCTCTGCACTCACTGTGCTGCTCCCTCTCTCTCTCTGCACTCTCACTGTGCTGATTCCTTTCTCTCTCCGCACTCTCACTGTGCCGCTCCCTCTCTCCGCACTCTCACTATGTTGTTCCCATTCTCTCCGTTCTCACACTGCTCTGCTCCCTCTCTCTCTCCGCACTTGCACTGTGCTGCTCCCTCTCACTCTCCGCACTCGCACTGTGCTGCTCCCTCTCTCTCTCCGCACTCTCACCGTGCTGCTCTCTCTCTCTCCGCACTCTCACTCTGTTGCTCCCTCTCGTTCTCCGCACTCTTACTGTGCTGCTCCCTCTCTCTCTGCGCACTCTCACTGTGCTGCTCCCTTTCTCTCTCTCCACCCTCTCACCGTGCTGCTCCCTCTCTCTCTCCGCACTCTCACTCTGTTGCTCACTCTCGCTCTCCGCACTCTCACTGTGCTGCTCCCTCTCTCTCTCCGCACTCTCACTCTGTTGCTCACTCTCGCTCTCCGCACTCTCACTGTGCTGCTCCCTCTCTCTCTCCGCACTCTCACCGTGCTGCTCTCTCTCTCTCCGCACTCTCACTCTGTTGCTCCCTCTCGTTCTCCGCACTCTCACTGTGCTGCTCCCTCTCTCTCTGCGCACTCTCACTGTGCTGCTCCTTTTCTCCGCACTCTCATTGTGCTGCTCCCTCTCTCCGCACTCACTGTAGTGCTCCCTCTCTCCCTCTGCACTCTCACTCTACTGCTCCCTCTCAATCTCCGCATTGTCACTGTACTGCTCCTTCTCTCTCTCCTCACTCTCACTCTTCTGCTCCCTCTCTCTCGCCTCACTCTCACTCTGCTGCTCCCTCTCTCTCTCCGAACTCTCACCGTGCTTCTCCCTCTCTCTCTCTGCACTCTCACTGTGCTTCTCTCTCTCTCTCTCCGCACTCTCATTGTGCTGCTCCCTCTCTCCACAATCACTGTCGTGCTCCCGCTCTCTCTCCGCACTCTCACTCTGCTGCTCCCTCTCTCTCTCCACACTCTCACTCTGCTGCTCCGTCTCGCTCTCCGCACTCTCACTCTGCTTCTCCCTCTCTCTCTCCGCAATGTCACTGTACTGCTCCTTCTACCTCTCCGCACTCTCACTGTGCTGCTCCCTCTCTCTCTCCGCACTCTCTCTGTGCTGCTCCCTCTCTCTCTCCGCACTCTCACTGCTGCTCTCTCTCTCTCCGCACTCTCACTCTGCTGCTCCCTCTCTCTCTCCGTACTCTCACTTTGCTGCTCCCTCTCTCTCTCCGCACTTGCACTGTGCTGCTCCCTCTCTCTCTCTGCACTCGCACTGTGCTGCTCCCTCTCTCTCTCCGCACTCTCACCATGCTGCTCTCTCTCTCTCTCCGCACTCTCACTCTGTTGCTCCCTCTCCGCACTCTCACTGTATTGCTTCCTCTCTTTCTCTGCACTCTCAGTGGTGTTTCTGTCTCTCTCTCTCCGCACTCTCATTGTGCTGCTTCCTCTCTCCGCACTCACTGCAGTGCTCCCTCTCTCCCTCTGCACTCTCACTGTACTGCTCCCTCTCTCTCTCCGCAATGTCACTGTACTGCTCCTTCTCTCACTCCGCACTCTCACTGTGCTGCTCCTTCTCTCTCTCCGCACTCTCACAGTGCTTCTCTCTCTCCCTCTCCACACTCTCACTGTACTTCTCCCTCTCTCTACGCACTCTCACTCTGCTTCTCCCTCTCTCTACGCACTCTCACTGTGCATCTCTCTCGCTCTCTCATTGTGCTGCTCACTCTCTCCGCACTCACTGTGCTGCTCCCTTTCTCTCTCCACACTCTCACTGTGTTGTTCCCTCTCCCTCCTCTCACTGTGCTACTCTCTCTTTCTCTGCACTCTCACTGTGCTGCTCCCTCTCTCTCCCCGGAATGTCACTGTACTGCTCCTTCTCTCTCTCCGCACTCTCACTGTGCTGCTCCCTTTCTCTCTCCGCACTCTCACTGTGCCGCTCCCTCTCTCCGCACTCTCACTATGTTGTTCCCATTCTCTCCATTCTCACACTGCTCTGCTCCCTCTCTCTCTCCGCACTCTCACTGGTCTGCTCCCTCTCTCTGCACTCACTGTGCTGCTCCCTCTCTCTCTCCGCACTCTCATTGTGCTGCTCCCTCTCTCCACAATCACTGTCGTGCTCCCGCTCTCTCTCCGCACTCTCACTCTGCTGCTCCGTCTCGCTCTCCGCACTCTCACTGTGCTGCTCCCTTTCTCTCTCCGCACTCTCACTGTGCCGCTCCCTCTCTCCGCACTCTCACTATGTTGTTCCCAATCTCTCCATTCTCACACTGCTCTGCTCCCTCTCTCTCTCCGCACTCTCACTGGTCTGCTCCCTCTCTCTGCACTCACTGTGCTGCTCCCTCTCTCTCTCTGCACTCTCACTGTGCTGCTCCCTCTCACTCTCCGCACTCTCACCGTGCTGCTCCCTCTCACTCTCCGCACTCTCACTCTGCTGCACCCTCTCTCTCTCTCTGCACTTGCACTGTGCTGCTCCCTCTCTCTCTCCGCACTCTCACTCTGCTGCTCCCTCTCTCTCTCTGCAATGTCACTGTACTGCTCCTTCTCCCTCTCCGCACTCTCACTGTGCTTCTCCCTCTCTACGCACTCTCACTGTGCATCTCTCTCTCTCTCTCATTGTGCTGCTCACTCTCTCCACAATCACTGTCGTGCTCCCGCTCTCTCTCCGCACTCTCACTCTGCTGCTTCCTCTCCCTCTCCGCACTCTCATTGTGCTGCTCCCTCTCTCCGCACTCACTGCAGTGCTCCCTCTCTCCCTCTGCACTCTCACTGTACTGCTCCCTCTCTCTCTCCGCAATGTCACTGTACTGCTCCTTCTCTCTCTCCGCACTCTCACAGTGCTTCTCTCTCTCTCTCTCCGCACTCTCACTGTGCTGCTCCCTCTCTCTCTCCGCGCTCTCACTGTGCTGCTCCCTCGCTCTCTCCGCACTCTTACTGTAATGCACCCTTTCTCTCTCCGCACTCTCACTGTGTTCCTCCCTCTCTCTCTCCGCACTCTCACTCTGTTTCTCCGTATCTCTCTCCGCACTCTCACTGTGCTGCTTCCTCTCCCTCTCCGCACTCTCCCTGTGCTGCTCAATCTCTCTCCACACTCTCACTCTGCTGCTCCTTCTCTCTCTATGCACTTGCACTGTGCTGCTCCTTTTCTCCGCACTCTCCCCATGCTGCTCCCTCTCTCTCTCTGCACTCTCACTGTGCTTCTCTCTCTCTCTCTCCGCACTCTCATTGTGCTGCTCCCTCTCTCCGCACTCACTGTAGTGCCCCCTCTCTCCCTCTGCACTCTCACTCTGCTGCTTCCTCTCTCTCTCCGCACGCTCACTCTACTGCTCCCTCTCACTCTCCGCATTGTCACTGTACTGCTCCTTCTCTCTCTCCGCACTCTCACTGTGCTGCTCCCTCTCTCTCTCCACACTCTCACTGTGCTGCTCCCTCTCTCTCTCTCCGCACTCTCATTGTGCTGCTCCCTCTCTCCGCACTCACTACAGTGCTCCCTCTCTCCCTCTGCACTCTCACTGTACTGCTCCCTCTCTCTCTCCGCAATGTCACTGTACTGCTCCTTCTCTCACTCCGCACTCTCACTGTGCTGCTCCTTCTCTCTCTCCGCACTCTCACAGTGCTTCTCTCTCTCTCTGCACTCACTGTGCTGCTCCCTCTCTCTCTCTGCACTCTCACTGTGCTGATTCCTTTCTCTCTCCGCACTCTCACTGTGCCGCTCCCTCTCTCCGCACTCTCACTATGTTGTTCCCATTCTCTCCGTTCTCACACTGCTCTGCTCCCTCTCTCTCTCCGCACTTGCACTGTGCTGCTCCCTCTCACTCTCCGCACTCGCACTGTGCTGCTCCCTCTCTCTCTCCGCACTCTCACCGTGCTGCTCTCTCTCTCTCTGCACTCTCACTCTGTTGCTCCCTCTCGTTCTCCGCACTCTTACTGTGCTGCTCCCTCTCTCTCTGCGCACTCTCACTGTGCTGCTCCCTTTCTCTCTCTCCACCCTCTCACCGTGCTGCTCCCTCTCTCTCTCCGCACTCTCACTCTGTTGCTCACTCTCGCTCTCCGCACTCTCACTGTGCTGCTCCCTCTCTCTCTCCGCACTCTCACTCTGTTGCTCACTCTCGCTCTCCGCACTCTCACTGTGCTGCTCCCTCTCTCTCTCCGCACTCTCACCGTGCTGCTCTCTCTCTCTCCGCACTCTCACTCTGTTGCTCCCTCTCGTTCTCCGCACTCTCACTGTGCTGCTCCCTCTCTCTCTGCGCACTCTCACTGTGCTGCTCCTTTTCTCCGCACTCTCATTGTGCTGCTCCCTCTCTCCGCACTCACTGTAGTGCTCCCTCTCTCCCTCTGCACTCTCACTCTACTGCTCCCTCTCAATCTCCGCATTGTCACTGTACTGCTCCTTCTCTCTCTCCTCACTCTCACTCTTCTGCTCCCTCTCTCTCGCCTCACTCTCACTCTGCTGCTCCCTCTCTCTCTCCGAACTCTCACCGTGCTTCTCCCTCTCTCTCTCTGCACTCTCACTGTGCTTCTCTCTCTCTCTCTCCGCACTCTCATTGTGCTGCTCCCTCTCTCCACAATCACTGTCGTGCTCCCGCTCTCTCTCCGCACTCTCACTCTGCTGCTCCCTCTCTCTCTCCACACTCTCACTCTGCTGCTCCGTCTCGCTCTCCGCACTCTCACTCTGCTTCTCCCTCTCTCTCTCCGCAATGTCACTGTACTGCTCCTTCTACCTCTCCGCACTCTCACTGTGCTGCTCCCTCTCTCTCTCCGCACTCTCTCTGTGCTGCTCCCTCTCTCTCTCCGCACTCTCACTGCTGCTCTCTCTCTCTCCGCACTCTCACTCTGCTGCTCCCTCTCTCTCTCCGTACTCTCACTTTGCTGCTCCCTCTCTCTCTCCGCACTTGCACTGTGCTGCTCCCTCTCTCTCTCTGCACTCGCACTGTGCTGCTCCCTCTCTCTCTCCGCACTCTCACCGTGCTGCTCTCTCTCTCTCTCCGCACTCTCACTCTGTTGCTCCCTCTCCGCACTCTCACTGTATTGCTTCCTCTCTTTCTCTGCACTCTCACTGTGCTGCTTCCTCTCTCCGCACTCTCACTGTGCATCTCTCTCTCTCTCTCATTGTGCTGCTCACTCTCTCCACAATCACTGTCGTGCTCCCGCTTTCTCTCCGCACTCTCACTCTGCTGCTTCCTCTCCCTCTCCGCACTCTCATTGTGCTGATCCCTCTCTCCGCACTCACTGCAGTGCTCCCTCTCTCCCTCTGCACTCTCACTGTACTGCTCCCTCTCTCTCTCCGCAATGTCACTGTACTGCTCCTTCTCTCACTCCGCACTCTCACTGTGCTGCTCCTTCTCTCTCTCCGCACTCTCACAGTGCTTCTCTCTCTCTCTCTCCGCACTCTCACTGTTCTGCTCCCTCTCTCTGCACTCACTGTGCTGCTCCCTTTCTCTCTCCGCACTCTCACTGTGCCGCTCCCGCTCTCCGCACTCTCACTATGTTGTTCCCATTCTCTCCGTTCTCACACTGCTCTGCTCCCTCTCTCTCTCCGCACTCTCACTGTGCTGCTCCCTCTCTCTGCACTCACCATACTGCTCCCTCTCTCTCCGCACTCTCACTTTGCTGCTCCCTCTCTCTCTGCGCACTCACTGTGCTGCTCCTTTTCTCCGCACTCTCCCTGTGCTGCTCCCTCTCTCTCTCTGCACTCTCACTGTGCTTCTCTCTCTCTCTCTCCGCACGCTCACTCTACTGCTCCCTCTCACTCTCCGCATTGTCACTGTACTGCTCCTTCTCTCTCTCCGCACTCTCACTGTGCTGCTCCCTCTCTCTCTCCACACTCTCACTGTGCTGCTCCCTCTCTTTCTCCGCACTCTCACTGTGCTTCTCTCTCTCTCTCTCCGCAGTGTTACTGTTCTGCTCCCTCTCTCCGCACTCACTGTGCTTCTCTCTCTCTCTCTCCGCACGCTCACTCTACTGCTCCCTCTCACTCTCCGCATTGTCACTGTACTGCTCCTTCTCTCTCTCCGCACTCTCACTGTGCTGCTCCCTCTCTCTCTCCACACTCTCACTGTGTTGCTCCCTCTCCCTCTCTGCACTCTCACTGTGCTGCTCCTTCTCTCTCTCCGCACTCTCACAGTGCTTCTCTCTCTCTCTCTCCGCAGTCTTACTGTTCTGCTCTCTCTCTCCGCACTCACTGTGCTGCTCCCTTTCTCTCTCCACACTCTCACTCTGCTGCACCCTCTCTCTCTCTCCGCACACGCACTGTGCTGCTCCCTCTCTCTGCGCAATCTCACTATGCTGCTCACTTTCTCTCTCTCCACACTCTCACTTTGCTGCTCCCTCTCTCTCTGCGCACTCTCACTCAGTTGCTCCCTCTCGCTCTCCGCACTCGCACTGTGCTGCTCCCTCTCTCTCTCCGCACTCTCACTCTGTTGCTCCCTCTCTCCCTCTGCACTCTCACTCAGCTGCTCCCTCTCTCTCTCCGCAATGTCACTGTACTGCTCCTTCTCCCTCTCCGCACTCTCACTGTGCTGCTCCCTCTCTCTCTCCGCACTCTCCCTGTGCTGCTCCCTCTCTCTCTCTCCGCACTCTCACTGTGCTGCTATCTCTCTCTCCGCACTCTCACCTGCTGCTCCCTCTCTCTCTCCGCACTCTCACTTTGCTGCTCCCTCTCTCTATCCGCACTTGCACTGTGCTGCTCCCTCTCTCTCTCTGCACTCGCACTGTGCTGCTCCCTCTCTCTCTCCGCACTCTCACCGTGCTGCTCTCTCTCTCTCTCCGCACTCTCGCTCTATTGCTCCCTCTCATTCTCCGCACTCTTACTGTGCTGCTCTCTCTCTCTCTCCGCACTCTCGCTCTGTTGCTCCCTCTCATTCTCCGCACTCTTACTGTGCTGCTCCCTTTCCCTCTCTCCACACTCTCACTGTGCTGCTCCCTCTCTCTACGCACTCTCACCATACTGCTCCCTCTCTCTCCGCACTCTCACTTTGCTGCTCCCTCTCTCTCTCCACACTCTTACTGTGCTGCTCCCTCTATCTCTCCGCACTCTCACTCTGTTGCTCCCTCTCGCTCTCCGCACTCTCACTGTGCTGCTCCCTCTCTCTTTCCGCACTCTCACTCTGTTGCTCCCTCTCGCTCTCCATACTCTCACTGTGCTGCTCCCTCTCTCTCTGCGCACTCTCACTGTGCTGCTCCTTTTCTCCGCACTCTCCCCGTGCTGCTCCCTCTCTCTCTGCACTCTCACTGTGCTTCTCTCTCTCTCTCTCCGCACTCTCATTGTGCTGCTCCCTCTCTCCGCACTCACTGTAGTGCTCCCTCTCTCCCTCTGCACTCTCACTCTGCTGCTTCCTCTCTCTCTCCGCACTCTCACTGTGCTGCTCACTCTCTCTCTCCGCACTCTCACTCTGCTGCTTCCTCTCTCTCTCCGCACTCTCACTCTGCTGCTCCCTCTCTCTCTCTGCACTCTCACTGTGCTTCTCTCTCTCTCTCCGCACTCTCATTGTGCTGCTCCCTCTCTCCGCACTCACTGTAGTGCTCCCTCTCTACCTCCGCACTCTCACTCTGCTGCTTCCTCTCTCTCTCCGCACTCTCACTCTACTGCTCCCTCTCACTCTCCGCATTGTCACTGTACTGCTCCTTCTCGCTCTCCGCACTCTCACTGTGCTGCTCCCTCTCTCTCTCCACACTCTCACTGTGCTGCTCCCTCTCTCTTTCCGCACTCTCACTGTGCTGCTCCCTCTCTCCCTCCACACTCTCACTGTGCTGCTCCCTCTCTCTTTCCGCACTCTCACTCTGCTGCTCCCTTTCTCTTTCTGCACTATCACTGTGCTGCTCCCTCTCTTTCTCCGCACTCTCACTCTGTTGCTCCCTCTCCGCACTCTCACTGTGCTGCTCCCTCTCTCTCTGCGCACTCTCACTGTGCTGCTCTCTCTCTCTCTCTCCACACTCTCACTGTGTTGCTCCCTCTCTCTCTCCGCACTCTCACTGTGTTGCTCCCTCTCTCTCTGTGCACTCTCACTGTGCTGCTCTCTCTCTCTCTCTCCACACTCTCACTGTGGTGCTCCCTGTCCCTCTCCGCATTCTCACTGTGCTGCCCACTCTCACTCTCCGAACTCACTGTGCTGCTCCCTCTCTCTCTTCACACTCTCACTGTATTGCTTCCTCTCCCTCTCCGCACTCTCACTATGCTTCTCTCTCTCTCTCCGCACTCTCATTGTGCTGCTCCCTCTCTCCGCACTCACTGCAGTGCTCCCTCTCTCCCTCTGCACTCTCACTGTACTGCTCCCTCTCTCTCTCCGCAATGTCTATGTACTGATCCTTCTCTCACTCCGCACTCTCACTGTGCTGCTCCTTCTCTCTCTCCGCACTCTCACAGTGCTTCTCTCTCTCTCTCTCCGCACTCTCACTGTTCTGCTCCCTCTCTCCGCACTCACTGTGCTGCTCCCTTTCTCTCTCCACACTCTCACTGTTCTGCTCCCTCTCTCTGCACTCACTGTGTTGCTCCCTCTCCCTCTCTGCACTCTCACTGTGCTACTCTCTCTTTCTCTGCACTCTCATTGTGCTGCTCCCTCTCCCCGCACTCACTGTAGTGCTCCCTCTCTCCCTCTGCACTCTCACTGTACTGCTCCCTCTCTCTCCCGCAATGTCACTGTACTGCTCCTTCTCTCTCTCCGCACTCTCACTGTTCTGCTCCCTCTCTCTGCACTCACTGTGCTGCTCCCTCTCTCTCTGCACTCTCACTGTGCTGCTCCCTTTCTCTCTCCACACTCTCACTGTGCCGCTCCCTCTCTCCGCACTCTCACTATGTTGTTCCCATTCTCTCCGTTCTCACACTGCTCTGCTCCCTCTCTCTCCGCACTCTCACAGTGCTGCTCCCTCTCACTCTCCGCACTCGCACTGTGCTGCTCCCTCTCTCTCTCCGCACTCTCACCGTGCTGCTCTCTCTCTCTCTCCGCACTCTCACTCTGTTGCTCCCTCTCGTTCTCCGCACGCTTACTGTGCTGCTCCCTTTCTCTCTCTCCACACTCTCACTGTGCTGCTCCCTCTCTCTACGCACTCTCACCATACTGCTCCCTCTGTCTCACTTTGCTGCTCCCTCTCTCTCTCCACACAATCACTGTGCTGCTCCCTCTCTCTCTCCGCACTCTCACTCTGTTGCTCCCTCTCGCTCTCCGCACTCTCACTGTGCTGCTCCCTCTCTCTCTCCGCACTCTCACTCTGTTGCTCCCTATCGCTCTCCACACTCTCACTGTGCTGCTCCCTCTCTCTCTGCGCACTCTCACTGTGCTGCTCCTTTTCTCCGCACTCTCCCCGTGCTGCTCCCTCTCTCTCTTTGCACTCTCACTGTGCTTCTCTCTCTCTCTCTCCGCACTCTCATTGTGCTGCTGCCTCTCTCTGCACTCACTGTGGTGCTCCCTCTCTCCCTCTGCACTCTCACTCTGCTGCTCCCTCTCTCTCTCCGCACGCTCACTCTACTGCTCCCTCTCACTCCCCGCATTGTCACTGTGCTGCACCCTCTCTCTCTCCACACTCTCACTGTGCTGCTCTCTCTCTCTCCGCACTCTCACTCTGCTGCTCCCTCTCTCTCTCCGCACTCTCACTCTGTTGCTCCCTCTCCGCACTCTCACTGTGCTGCTCCCTCTCTCTCTGTGCACTCTCACTGTGCTGCTCCCTTTCTCTCTCCACACTCACTGTGTTGCTCCCTCTCTCTCCTCGCACTCTCACTGCACTGCTCCCTCTCTCTGTCCGCACTCTCACTGTTCTGCTCCCTCTCTCTGCACTCACTGTGCTTCTCCCGCTCTCTCTCCGCACTCACTGTGCTGCTCCCTTTCTCTCTCCGCACTCTCACTGTGCCGCTCCCTCTCTCCGCACTCTCACTGTGTTGTTCCCATTCTCTCCGTTCTCACACTGCTCTGCTCCCTCTCTCTCTCTGCACTCTCACAGTGCTGCTCCCTCTCACTCTCCGCACTCTAACTCTGCTGCTCCCTCTCTCTCCAACACTCTCACTGTGCTGCTCCCTCTCTCTCCGCACTCTAACTCTGCTGCTCCCTCTCTCTCCAACACACTCACTGTGCTGCTCTCTCTCTCTCCGCACTCTAACTCTGCTGCTCCCTCTCTCTCTCCGCACTCTAACTCTGCTGCTCCCTCTCTCTCTCCGCACTCTCACTCTGCTGCTCCCTCTCTCTCTCCACACTCTCACTGTGCTGCTCCCTCTCTCTGCGCACTCTCATCGTACTGCTCCCTCTCTCTCCGCACTCTCACTTTGCTGCTCCCTCTCACTCTCCGAACTCACTGTGCTGCTCCCTCTCTCTCTCCAGACTCTCACTGTGTTGCTCCCTCTCCCTCTCTGCACTCTCACTGTGCTTCTCTTTCTCCGCACTCTCATTGTGCTGCTCCCTCTCTCCCTCTGCACTCTCCCTCTGCTGTTCCCTCTCTCTCTCCGCAATGTCACTGTACTGCTCCTTCTCCCTCTCCACACTCTCACTGTGCTGCTCCCTCTCTCTCTCCGCACTCTCACTGTGCTGCTATCTCTCTCTCCGCACTCTCACCTGCTGCTCCCTCTCTCTCTCCGCACTCTCTCTGTGCTGCTCCCTCTCTCTCTCTCCGCACTCTCACTGTGCTGCTATCTCTCTCTCCACACTCTCACTGTGCTGCTCCCTCTCTCTCTCTCCGCACTCTCACTTTGCTGCTCCCTCTCTCTCTCCACACTTGCACTGTGCTGCTCCCTCTCTCTCTCTGCACTCGCACTGTGCTGCTCCCTCTCTCTCTCCGCACTCTCACCGTGCTGCTCTCTCTCTCTCTCCGCACTCTCACTCTGTTGCTCCCTCTCATTATCCGCACTCTCACTGTGCTGCTCCCTTTCTCTCTCTCCACACTCTCACTGTGCTGCTCCCTCTCTCTACGCACTCTCACTTTGCTGCTCCCTCTCTCTCTCCACACTCTTACTGTGCTGCTCCCTCTCTCTCTCCGCACTCTCACTCTGTTGCTCCCTCTCGCTCTCCGCACTCTCACTGTGCTGCTCCCTCTCTCTTTCCGCACTCTCACTCTGTTGCTCCCACTCGCTCTCCATACTCTCACTGTGCTGCTCCCTCTCTCTCTGCGCACTCTCACTGTGCTGCTCCTTTTCTCGCACTCTCCCCGTGCTGCTCCCTCTCTCTCTCTGCACTCTCACTGTGCTTCTCTCTCTCTCTCTCCGCACTCTCATTGTGCTGCTCCCTCTCTCCGCACTCACTGTAGTGCTCCCTCTCTCCCTCTGCACTCTCACTCTGCTGCTTCCTCTCTCTCTCCGCACTCTCACTGTGCTGCTCAATCTCTCTCTCCGCACTCTCACTCTTCTGCTCCCTCTCTCTCTCCGCACTCTCACTGTGCTGCTCCCTCTCTCTCCCCGCACTCTCACTGTGCTGCTCTCTCTCTCTCTCCGCACTCTCACTGTGCTGCTCCCTCTCTCTCTCCGCTCTCTCACTGTGCTTCTCCCTCTCTCCGCACTCTCACTGTGCTTCTCCCTCTCTCTCTCCGCACTCTCACTTTGCTGCTCCCTCTCTCTCCGCACTCTCACTGTGCTGCTCCCTCTCTCTCTCCGCACTCTCACTGTGCTGCTCCCTCTCTCTCTCCGCACTCTAACTGTGCTGCTCCCTCTCTCTCTCCGCACTCTTACTGTGCTGCTCTCTCTCTCTCTCCGCACTCTCACTGTGCTGCTCTCTCTCTCTCTCCGCACTCTCACTGTGCTGCCCCCTCCCTCTCTCCGCACTCTCACTGTACTTCTCCCTCTCTCCGCACTCTCACTGTGCTGCTCACTCTCTCTCTCCGCTCTCTCACTGTGCTTATCCCTCTCTCCGCACTCTCACTGTACTTCTCCCTCTCTCCGCACTCTCACTGTGCTGCTCACTCTCTCTCTCCGCTCTCTCACTGTGCTTCTCCCTCTCTCCGCACTCTCACTGTGCTTCTCCCTCTCTCCGCACTCTCACTGCGCTGCTCCCGCTCTCCGCACTCTCACTGTGCTTCTCCCTCTCTCTCTCCACACTCTCACTGTGCTGTTCCCTGTCTCTCACTCCACACTCTCACTGTGCTGCTCCCTCTCTCTCTCCACACTCTCGCTGTACTGCTACCTCTCTCTCTCCGCACTCACTGTGCCGCTCCCTCTCTCCGCACTCTCACTATGTTGTTCCCTTTCTCTCCGTTCTCACACTGTTCTGCTCCCTCTGGATCTGCGCACTGTCACAGTGCGGTTCCCTCCCTCTCTCCGCACTCTCACTGTGCTGCTCCCTCTCTCTCTCTACACTCTCACTGTGCTGCTCCTTCTCTCTCTCCACACTCTCACTGTGCTGCTCCTTCTCTCTCTCCGCACTCTCACCGTGTTTCTCCTTCTCTCTCTCCGCACTCTCACTGTCCTGCTCCCTCTCTCTCCGCACTCTCACTGTGCTGCTCCCTTTCTCTCTCCGCACTCCCGCTGTGCTGCTCCCTCTCTCTCTCCACACTCTCGCTGTGCTGCTCCCTCTCTCTCTCCACACTCTCCCTGTGCTGCTCCCTCTCTCTCTCCGCACTATCGCTGTGCTGCTCCCTCTCCCTCTCCGCACTATCGCTGTAGAAACATAGAAACATAGAAAATAGGTGCAGGAGTAGGCCATTCGGCCCTTCTAGACTGCACCGCCATTCAATGAGTTCATGGCTGAACATGCAACTTCAGTACCCCATTCCTGCTTTCTCACCATACCCCTTGATTCCCCTAGTAGTAAGGACTTCATCTAACTCCTTTTTGAATATATTTAGTGAATTGGCCTCAACAACTTTCTGTGGTAGAGAATTCCACAGGTTCACCACTCTCTGGGTGAAGAAATTCCTCCTCATCTCGGTCCTAAATGGCTTCCCCCTTATCCTTAGACTGTGTCCCCTGGTTCTGGACTTCCCCAACATTGGGAACATTCTTCCTGCATCTAACCTGTCTAACCCCGTCAGAATTTTAAATGTTTCTATGAGGTCCCCTCTCATTCTTCTGAACTCCAGTGAATACAAGCCCAGTTGATCCAGTCTTTCTTGATAGGTCAGTCTCGCCATCCCGGGAATCAGTCTGGTGAACCTTCGCTGCACTCCCTCAATAGCAAGAATGTCCTTCCTCAGGTTAGGAGACCAAAACTGTACACAATACTCCAGGTGTGGCCTCACCAAGGCCCTGTACAATTGTAGCAACACCTCCCTGCCCTTGTACTCAAATCCCCTCGCTATGAAGGCCAACATGCCATTTGCTTTCTTAACCGCCTGCTGTACCTGCATGCCAACCTTCAATGACTGATGTACCATGACACCCAGGTCTCTTTGCACCTGCCCTTTTCCTAATCTGTCACCATTCAGATAATAGTCTGTCCCTCTGTTTTTACCACCAAAGTGGATAACCTCACATTTATCCACATTATACTTCATCTGCCATGCATTTGCCCACTCACCTAACCTATCCAAGTCGCTCTGCAGCCTCATAGAATCCTCCTTGCAGCTCACACGGCCACCCAACTTAGTGTCATCCGCAAATTTGGAGATACTACATTTAATCTCCTCGTCTAAATCATTAATGTACAGTGTAAACAGCTGGGGCCCCAGCACAGAACCTTGCGGTACCCCACTAGTCACTGCCTGCCATTCTGAAAAGTCCCCATTTACTCCTACTCTTTGCTTCCTGTCTGACAACCAGTTCTCAATCCATGTCAGCACACTACCCCCAATCCCATGTGCTTTAACTTTGCACATTAATCTCTTGTGTGGGACCTTGTCGAAAGCCTTCTGAAAGTCCAAATATACCACATCAACTGGTTCTCCCTTGTCCACTCTACTGGAAACATCCTCAAAAAATTCCAGAAGATTTGTCAAGCATGATTTCCCTTTCACAAATCCATGCTGACTTGGACCTATCATATTACCTCTTTCCAAATGCACTGCGATGACATCCTTAATAATTGATTCCATCATTTTACCCACTACCGATGTACTGCTCCATCTCCCTCTCCGCACTCTCACTGTGCTGCTCCCTCTCTCTCCGCACTCTCGCTGTGCTGCTCCCTCTCTCTCTCCACACTCTCACTGTGCTGCTCCCTCTCCCTCTCCGCACTCTCACGGTGCTGCTCCCCATCTGTCTCTTCACTCTCACTGTGCTGCCCTTTCTCTCTCTGCACTCTCACTGTGCTGCCCTCTCTCTCTCTCCGCACTCTCACTGTGCTGCTCCCTCTCCCTCTCCGCACTCTCACTCTGCTGCTTCATCTCTCCGCACTCTCAGTGTGATGCTCCCTCTCTCTCTCTGCACTCTCACTGTGATGCTCCCTCACTGCGATGCTCCCTTTCTCCGCTCTCTCACTGTGCAGCTCCCTCTCTCTCTCCGCACTCTCACTATAATTCTCCCTCTCTCCGCTCTCTCACTGTGCTGCTCCCTCTCTCTCTCCGCACTCTCACGGTGCTGCTCCCTCTCTCCGCACTCTCACTGTGCTGCTCCCTCTCTCCGCACTCTCACGGTGCTGCTCCCTCTCTCTCTCCGCACTCTCACTATGCTACTCCCTCTCTTTCCGCACTCTCACTTTACTGTTCCCTCTCTCTCACTCCACACTCTCACTGTGCTTCTTCTTCTTCTCTCCGCACTCACTGTGCCGCTCCCTCTCTCCGCACTCTCACTATGTTGTTCCCTTTGTCTCCGTTCTCACACTATGCTACTCCCTCTCTTTCCACACTCTCACTGTGCTGTTCCCTGTCTCTCACTCCACACTCTCACTGTGCTGCTCCCTCTCTCTCTCCACACTCTCGCTGTACTGCTACCTCTCTCTCTCCGCACTCACTGTGCCGCTCCCTCTCTCCGCACTCTCACTATGTTGTTCCCTTTCTCTCCGTTCTCACACTGTTCTGCTCCCTCTGGATCTGCGCACTGTCACAGTGCGGTTCCCTCCCTCTCTCCGCACTGTCACTGTGCTGCTCCCTCTCTCTCTCTACACTCTCACTGTGCTGCTCCTTCTCTCTCTCCACACTCTCACTGTGCTGCTCCTTCTCTCTCTCCGCACTCTCACCGTGTTTCTCCTTCTCTCTCTCCGCACTCTCACTGTCCTGCTCCCTCTCTCTCCGCACTCTCACTGTGCTGCTCCCTTTCTCTCTCCGCACTCCCGCTGTGCTGCTCCCTCTCTCTCTCCACACTCTCGCTGTGCTGCTCCCTCTCTCTCTCCACACTCTCCCTGTGCTGCTCCCTCTCTCTCTCCGCACTATCGCTGTGCTGCTCCCTCTCCCTCTCCGCACTATCGCTGTAGAAACATAGAAACATAGAAAATAGGTGCAGGAGTAGGCCATTCGGCCCTTCTAGACTGCACCGCCATTCAATGAGTTCATGGCTGAACATGCAACTTCAGTACCCCATTCCTGCTTTCTCACCATACCCCTTGATTCCCCTAGTAGTAAGGACTTCATCTAACTCCTTTTTGAATATATTTAGTGAATTGGCCTCAACAACTTTCTGTGGTAGAGAATTCCACAGGTTCACCACTCTCTGGGTGAAGAAATTCCTCCTCATCTCGGTCCTAAATGGCTTCCCCCTTATCCTTAGACTGTGTCCCCTGGTTCTGGACTTCCCCAACATTGGGAACATTCTTCCTGCATCTAACCTGTCTAACCCCGTCAGAATTTTAAATGTTTCTATGAGGTCCCCTCTCATTCTTCTGAACTCCAGTGAATACAAGCCCAGTTGATCCAGTCTTTCTTGATAGGTCAGTCTCGCCATCCCGGGAATCAGTCTGGTGAACCTTCGCTGCACTCCCTCAATAGCAAGAATGTCCTTCCTCAGGTTAGGAGACCAAAACTGTACACAATACTCCAGGTGTGGCCTCACCAAGGCCCTGTACAATTGTAGCAACACCTCCCTGCCCTTGTACTCAAATCCCCTCGCTATGAAGGCCAACATGCCATTTGCTTTCTTAACCGCCTGCTGTACCTGCATGCCAACCTTCAATGACTGATGTACCATGACACCCAGGTCTCTTTGCACCTGCCCTTTTCCTAATCTGTCACCATTCAGATAATAGTCTGTCTCTCTGTTTTTACCACCAAAGTGGATAACCTCACATTTATCCACATTATACTTCATCTGCCATGCATTTGCCCACTCACCTAACCTATCCAAGTCGCTCTGCAGCCTCATAGAATCCTCCTTGCAGCTCACACGGCCACCCAACTTAGTGTCATCCGCAAATTTGGAGATACTACATTTAATCCCCTCGTCTAAATCATTAATGTACAGTGTAAACAGCTGGGGCCCCAGCACAGAACCTTGCGGTACCCCACTAGTCACTGCCTGCCATTCTGAAAAGTCCCCATTTACTCCTACTCTTTGCTTCCTGTCTGACAACCAGTTCTCAATCCATGTCAGCACACTACCCCCAATCCCATGTGCTTTAACTTTGCACATCAATCTCTTGTGTGGGACCTTGTCGAAAGCCTTCTGAAAGTCCAAATATACCACATCAACTGGTTCTCCCTTGTCCACTCTACTGGAAACATCCTCAAAAAATTCCAGAAGATTTGTCAAGCATGATTTCCCTTTCACAAATCCATGCTGACTTGGACCTATCATATTACTTCTTTCCAAATGCACTGCGATGACATCCTTAATAATTGATTCCATCATTTTACCCACTACCGATGTACTGCTCCATCTCCCTCTCCGCACTCTCACTGTGCTGCTCCCTCTCGCTCCGCACTCTCACTGTGCTGCTCCCTCTCTCTCTCCGCACTCTCGCTGTGCTGCTCCCTCTCTCTCTCCGCACTCTCGCTGTGCTGCTCCCTCTCTCTCTCCACACTCTCACTGTGCTGCTCCCTCTCCCTCTCCGCACTCTCACGGTGCTGCTCCCCATCTGTCTCTTCACTCTCACTGTGCTGCCCTTTCTCTCTCTGCACTCTCACTGTGCTGCCCTCTCTCTCTCTCCGCACTCTCACTGTGCTGCTCCCTCTCCCTCTCCGCACTCTCACTCTGCTGCTTCATCTCTCCGCACTCTCAGTGTGATGCTCCCTCTCTCTCTCTGCACTCTCACTGTGATGCTCCCTCTCTCTCTCTGCACTCTCACTGTGATGCTCCCTTTCTCCGCTCTCTCACTGTGCAGCTCCCTCTCTCTCTCCGCACTCTCACTATAATTCTCCCTCTCTCCGCTCTCTCACTGTGCTGCTCCCTCTCTCTCTCCGCACTCTCACTGTGCTTCTCCCTCTCTCCGCTCTCTCACTGTGCAGCTCCCTCTCTCTCTCCGCACTCTCACTGTGCTTCTCCCTCTCTCCGCACTCTCACTGTGCTGCTCCCTCTCTCCGCACTCTCACGGTGCTGCTCCCTCTCTCTCTCCGCACTCTCACTATGCTACTCCCTCTCTTTCCGCACTCTCACTTTACTGTTCCCTCTCTCTCACTCCACACTCTCACTGTGCTTCTTCTTCTTCTCTCCGCACTTACTGTGCCGCTCCCTCTCTCCGCACTCTCACTATGTTGTTTCCTTTCTCTCCGTTCTCACACTGTTCTGCTCCCTCTGGCTCTGCGCACTCTCACACTGCGGTTCCCTCCCTCTCTCCGCACTGTCACTGTGCTGCTCCCTCTCGCTCTCCGCTCTCTTGCTGTGCTGCTCCCTCTCTCTCTCCACACTCTCACTGTGCTGCTCCCTCTCTCTCTCCACACTCTCCCTGTGCTGCTCCCTCTCCCTCTCCGCACTCTCATTGTGCTGCTCCCTCTCTCTCTCCACACTCTCCCTGTGCTGCTCCCTCTCCCTCTCCGCACTCTCATTGTGCTGCTCTCTCTCCCTCTCCACACTCTCACTGTGCTGCTCCCTCTCTCTCTCCGAACTCACTGTGCCGCTCCCTCTCTCCGCACTCTCACTATGCTGCTCCCTCTCTCTCCGCACTCTCACTATGTTGTTCCCTTTCTCTCCGTTCTCACACTGCTCTGCTCCCTCTGGCTCTGCGCATTCTCACACTGCGGTTCCCTCACTCTCTCCGCACTGTCACTGTGCTACTCCCTCGCTCTTTCCACACTCTCACTCTGCTGCTTCCTCTCTCTCTCCGCTCTCTCACCGTGCTTCTCTCTCTCACTCTCTGAACTCACTGTGCTGCTCCCTCTCTCACTCCGCACTCTCACTGTGGTGCTCCTTCTTTCTCTCTGCGCACTCACTGTGCTGCCGTCTCTCTCTCTCCACAGTCTCACTGTAGTGCTCCCTCTCTCTGCACGCTTACTGTGCTGCTCCCTCTCTCTCCGCACTCTCACCGTGCTTCTCTCTCTCTCCGCACGCTTACTGTGCTGCTCCCTCTCTCTCTCAGCACTCTCACTGTGTTCCTCCCTCTCCCTCTCCGCGCTCTCACCGTGCTGCTCCCTCTCTCTCGCCGCACTCTCTCTCTGCTGCTCCTTCTCTCTCTGCACTTTCACGGTGCTGATCCCTTTCTCTCCGCACTCTCTCTCTCCTGCTCCTTCTCTCCGCACTCTCTGTCCTGCTCCCTCTCTCTCTCTCTCCGCACTCTCACTCTGTTGCTCCCTCTCTCTCTCTGCACTCTCACTCTGCTGCTCCCTCTCTCTCTCTGCACTCTCACTCTGCTGCTCCCTCTCTCTCCACACTCTCACTGTGCTGCTCACTCTCTCTCTCAGCAATGTCAATGTACTGCTCCTTCTCTCTGTCCGCACTCTCACTGTGCTACTCCTTCTCTCTCTCCGCACTCTCACTGTACTGCTCCTTCTCTCTCTCTGCACTCTCACCGTGCTTCTCCTTCTCTCTCTCCGCACTCTCACTGTGCTGCTGCCTCTCTCTCTCAACACTCTCACTGTGCTGCTCCCTCTCCCTCCCCGCACTCTCACTGTGCTGCTCCCTCTCCCTCTCCGCACTCTCACTGTGCTGCTCCCCATCTCTCTCCTCACTCTCACTGTGCTGCTCCCTCTCCCTCTCCGCACTCTCATTCTGCTGCTCTCTCTCTCTCTCCGCACTCTCACTGTGCTGCTCCCTCTTTCTCTCCGCTCTCTCACTGTGCTTCTCCCTCTCTCCGCACTCTCACTGTGCTTCTCCCTCTCTCTCTCCGCACTCTCACTTTGCTGCTCCCTCTCTCTCTCTGCACTCGCACTGTGCTGCTCCCTCTCTCTCCGCACTCTCACTGTGCTGCTCCCTCTCTCTCTCCGCACACTCACTGTGCTGCTCCCTCTCTCTCTCCGCACTCTAACTATGCTGCTCCCTCTCTCTCTCCGCACTCTTACTGTGCTGCTCTCGCTCTCTCTCCGCACTCTCACTGTGTTGCTCTCTCTCTCTCCGCACTCTAACTGTGCTGCCCCCTCCCTCTCTCCGCACTCTCACTGTACTTCTCCCTCTCTCCGCACTCTCACTGTGCTGCTCACTCTCTCTCTCCGCTCTCTCACTGTGCTTCTCCCTCTCTCCGCACTCTTACTGTGCTTCTCCCTCTCTCTCTCCGCACTCTCACTTTGCTGCTCCCTCTCTCTCTCTGCACTCGCACTGTGCTGCTCCCTCTCTCTCCGCACTCTCACTGTGCTGCTCCCTCTCTCTCTCCACACTCTCACTGTGCTGCTCCCTCTCTCTCTCCGCACTCTAACTGTGCTGCTCCCTCTCTCTCTCCGCACTCTTACTGTGCTGCTCTCTCTCTCTCTCCGCACTCTCACTGTGCTGCTCTCTCTCTCTCTCTCCGCACTCTAACTGTGCTGCCCCCTCCCTCTCTCCGCACTCTCACTGTACTTCTCCCTCTCTCCGCACTCTCACTGTGCTGCTCACTCTCTCTCTCCGCTCTCTCACTGTGCTTCTCCCTCTCTCCGCACTCTCACTGTGCTTCTCCCTCTCTCCGCACTCTCACTGTGCTGCTCACTCTGTCTCTCCGCTCTCTCACTGTGCTTCTCTCTCTCTCCACACTCTCACTGTGCTGTTCCCTGTCTCTCACTCCACACTCTCACTGTGCTGCTCCCTCTCTCTCTCCATACTCTCGCTGTACTGCTACCTCTCTCTCTCCGCACTCACTGTGCCGCTCCCTCTCTCCGCACTCTCACTATGTTGTTCCCTTTCTCTCCGTTCTCACACTGTTCTGCTCCCTCTCTCTCTCCGCACTCTCACAGTGCTGCTCCCTCTCCCTCTCCGCACTCTCACTGTGCTGCTCCCTCTCTCTCTCCGCACTCTCACTGTGCTGCTCCCTCTCTCTCTCCGCACTCTCACTGTGCTGCTCCCTCTCTCTCTCCGTACTCTCACTCTGCTGCTCCCTCTCCCTCTCCACACTCTCACTGTGCTGCTCCCTCTCTCTCTCCGCACTCTCACTGTGTTGCTCCCTCTCCCTCTCCGCACTCTCACTGTGCTGCTCCCCATCTGTCTCTTCACTCTCACTGTGCTGCCCTCTCTCTCTCTGCACTCTCACTGTGCTGCTCTCTCTCTCTCTCTGCACTCTCACTGTGCTGCTCTCTCTCTCTCTCTGCACTCTCACTGTGATGCTCCCTCTCTCTCTCTGCACTCTCACTGTGATGCTCCCTCTCTCTCTCTGCACTCTCACTGTGATGCTCCCTCTCTCTCTCCGCACTCTCACTGTGCTGCTCCCCATCTGTCTCTTCACTCTCACTGTGCTGCCCTCTCTCTCTCTGCACTCTCACTGTGCAGCTCCCTCTCTCTCTCCGCACTCTCACTGTGCTGCTCCCTCTCTCCGCACTCTCACTGTACTTCTCCCTCTCTCCGCACTCTTACTGTGCTGCTCCCTCTCTCTCTCCGCCCTCTCACTGTGCTACTCCCTCTCTTTCCGCACTCTCACTTTACTGTTCCCTCTCTCTCACTCCACACTCTCACTGTGCTTCTTCTTCTTCTCTCCGCACTTACTGTGCCGCTCCCTCTCTCCGCACTCTCACTGTGCTGCTCCCTCTCTCTCTCCGCACTCTCACTGTGCTTCTCCCTCTCTCCGCACTCTCACTGTGCTGCTCCCTCTCTCTCTCCGCACTCTCACTGTGCTACTCCCTCTCTCTCCGCACTCTCACAGTGCTACTCCCTCTTTCTCCGCACTCTCACTGTGCTGCTCCCTCTCTCTCTCCGCTCTCTCACTTTGCTCCTCCCTCTCTCTCTCCGCACTCTCACTGTACTGCTCCCTCTCTCTCCGCACTCTCACTGTGCTACTCCCTCTCTCTCTCCGCACTCTCACTATGCTACTCCATCTCTTTCCGCACTCTCACTTTGCTGTTCCCTCTCTCTCACTCCACACTCTCATTGTGCTTCTTCTTCTCTCTCTCCGCACTCACTGTGCCGCTCCCTCTCTCCGCACTCTCACTATGTTGTTCCCTTTCTCTCCGTTCTCACACTGTTCTGCTCTCTCTGGCTCTGCGCACTGTCACAGTGCGGTTCCCTCCCTCTCTCCGCACTCTCACTATGTTGTTCCCTTTCTCTCCGTTCTCACACTGTTCTGCTCTCTCTGGCTCTGCGCACTCTCACACTACGGTTCCCTCCCTCTCTCCGCACTGTCACTGTGCTGCTCCCTCTCTCTCTCCACACTCTCACGGTGGTGCTCTCTCTCTCTCTCCGCACTCTCACTGTGCTGCCCTCTCTCTCTCTCTCTCCGCATTGACAGTACTGCTCCTTCTCTCTCTCCGCGCTCTCACTGTGCTGCTACCTCTCTCTGCTCTCTCATTATTCTGCTCCCTCTCTCTCTCTCTCACACTCTCACTGCACCTTCCTCTCTCCGCACTCTCACTGTGCTGTGCCCGCTCTCTCTCCACATTCTCAAACTGCATCTCCCTCTCTCTTTCCAAAATCTCACCATGCTGCTCCCTCTCTCTCTGTGCAGTCTCACTGTGTTGCTCCCTCTCTCTCTCCTCACTCTCACGGTGCTGCTCCCTCTCTCTCTCCTCACTCTCACGGTGCTGCTCCCTCTCTCTCCACAATCTCACCATGCTGCTTCCTCTCTCTCTCCACACTCTCACTGTGCTGCTCCCTCTCTCTCTCCACACTCTCCCTGTGCTGCTCCCTCTCTCTCTCTCCGCACTCGCACGGTGCTGCTCCCTCTCTCTCTCCGCCGTCTCACTGTGCTGCTCCCTCTCTCTCTCACTTACCATCTATCATCGCTTACCTTCTTAAACTTACCCTCTATCACTTACCTTCTATCACTTACCCTCTATCACTTACCTTCTATCACTTACCTTCTATCAATCACTTGCATTCTATCTATCAATCAATCACCTTCTGTAAATCACTTATCTTCTATCGCTGACCTTCTATCACGTACATTCCATCACTTACCTTCTATCACTTACCCTCTATCACTTACCCTCTATCACTTATTTACCTTCAATCACTTATCTTCTATCAATCACTTATCTTCTATCAATCAATCACCTTCTATTAATCACTTACGTTCTATCACTTACATTCCATCAATTATCGTCTATCACTTACCTTCTATTCCTTACCTCTATCACTTACCCTCTATCCCTTACCTTCTATCAATTACCTTCTATCACTTACCTTCTATGAATCACTTATCTTGTATCACTTACCTTCTATCACTTATCTTTCACTTCCGTTCTATCACTTACCTTTATTACTTTCCTTCTATCAATCACTTATCTTCTATCACTTATCTTCTATCAATCACTTCCCTTCTATCACTTCCCTTCTATCAATCACTTCCCTTCTATCACTTCCCTTCTATCAATCACTTCCCTTCTATCAATCACTTCCCTTCGATCAATCACTTCCCTTCTATCAATCACTTCCCTTCGATCCATCACTTCCCTTCTATCAATCACTTCCCTTCTATCAATCACTTCCCTTCTATCAATCACTTCCCTTCTATCACTTCCCTTCTATCAATCACTTCCCTTCGATCAATCACTTCCCTTCTATCACTTCCCTTCTATCAATCACTTCCCTTCTATCAATCACTTCCCTTCGATCAATCACTTCCCTTCTATCACTTCCCTTCTATCAATCACTTCCCTTCTATCAATCACTTCCCTTCGATCAATCACTTCCCTTCTATCACTTCCCTTCTATCAATCACTTCCCTTCTATCACTTCCCTTCTATCAATCACTTCCCTTCTATCAATCACTTCCCTTCGATCAATCACTTACCTTCTATCAATCACTTACCTTCTATCACTTCCCTTCTATCACTTACCTTCTGCCACTTATTCTCCCCACCCCCAATCTCTCTCTCTCTCTCCCCGCAGTCCCTCTCTCTCTCCTCCCATTCTCTCTCTCTATTTCCCCCCAGTCTCTCTCTCACCGGGCCCCTCAAGTCTCTCTCTCTCCACCCCCCCTCAAGTCTCTCTCTCTCTCCCCACCAATCTCTCTTTCTCTTCATCCCTCCAAGTCTCTTACTCACCCCCCCCCCTCAAGTCTCTCTCTCACCCCCCCACAAGTCACTCTCTCTCTCTCACCCCCCACCAGTGTCACTCTCTCTCTACCCGCCAGTCTCTGTCTCTCTCTCTCTCTCCCCGCCCCCCCAGTCTCTCTCTCTCTCTCTCCCCCCGCCCCAGTCTCTCTCTCTCTCCCCACCAGTCTCTCTCTCTCCCCGCCCCCAGTCTCTCTCTCTCTCTCCCCCGCCCCCAGTCTCTCTCTCCACCCACCCCTCCCCAGTCTATCTTTCTCTTTCTCCCCCCCCCCTCCCCCATCTCTCTCACTCCCCCGGTCTCTCTCTCTCTCACTCTCACTCTCTCACCAACCACCCTGTCTCTCTGTCTCTCCCCATCTCTCTCTTTCTCTCTCGCTCTCACCCCTCAATCTCTCTCTCTCTCTCTCCCCCCTGTCTCAGTCTCTCTCTCTCTCTCTCCCCCCCACCCCCAGTCTCTCTCTCTCCCCCTTCCCCCAGTCTCTCTCTCTCTCTCCCCACCCCAGCCACCCCCAGTCTCTCTCTCTCTCTCTCTCCCCCCTCCCCAGTCTCTCTCTCTCTCTCTCTCTCTCTCTCACCCCCAGTCTCTCCCTATCTCTCCCCCCCCCAGTCTTTCACTCTCTCTCTCTCCCCCCCGCCCAGTCTGTCTCTCTCTCTCCCCAGTCTCTCTCTCTCTCTCTCTCCGCCCCCGCACTCCAGTCTCTCTCTCTCCCCCCCAGGCTCCCTCTCTCTCTCTCTCTCTCTCTCTCTCTCTCTTCCCAGTCTCTCTCACTCTCCCACCCCCCCCAGTCTCTCTCTCTCTCTCCCAGTCTCTCTCTCTCTCCCCGCCAGTCTCTCTCTCTCTTTCTCCCGCCGCTGCCAGTCTCTCTCTCACCCACCGCCCCCAGTCTCTCTCTCCCTCTCTCCCCCCGCCCCCAGTCTCTCTCTCTCTCTCTCCCCCGCCCCCAGTCTCTCTCTCTACCCCCATGCCCCAGTCTCTCTCTCCACCCGCCCCGTCGATCTCTCTCTCTCTCTCCCCCCGTCTCTCTCACTCTCTCCCTCCTGTCTCTCTCTCCCCCCCGTCTCTCTATCTCTCCCCGTCTCACTATCTCCCCCCCGTCTCTCTCTCTCTCCCCCCGTCTTTCTCTCTCCCCCGTCTCTCTCACCGCCAATCTCTCTGTCTTTTTCACCCCCCCGCCTGTCTCTCTCTGATCCCACCCCCTAGTCTCTCTCTCTCTCTCTCTTTCACTCTCCCCCCACAGTCTCTCTCTCTCCTCCCGCCCCCAGTCTCTCTCTCTCACCCGCCATCTCCCTGTCTCCCCCTGCCCCCAGTCCCCCTCTCTCACCCCCCCAGTCTCTCTCTCTCCCCCCGCCCCCAGTCCCCCTCTCTCACCCCCAGTCTCTCTCTCTCTTAGTCCCCCAGTCACGCTCTCTCTCACCCCCACCAAGTCTCTCTCTCTCTCACACCCCCATTTTCCCTCTCTCTCACCCCCACCAAGTCTCTCTCTCTCTCACACCCCCATTCTCCCTCTCTCTCACCCCCACCAAGTCTCTCTCTCTCTCTCAGCCCCCAGCCTCCCTCTCTCTCTCCCAGTCTCTCTCTCCCTCCCAGTCTCTCTCTCCCTCCCAGTCTCAACAGCACTCTCTCTCGCCCCCGCCCCGCCCAGTCACTCTCTCTCTCTCTCCTCAGTTTCTCTCTCTCTCTCTCTCTCCCCCAATCTCTCTCTCTCTCACCCAACTCCCCAGTCTCTCTATCTCTCTCTCTCTCTCTCCCCCCCCACCAGTCTCTCTCTCTGCCCCCGAGTCTCTCTCTCTGCCCCCAAGTGTCTCTCTCTCACCACCCCCACATTCTCTCTCTCTCCACCCCCTAGTCTCTGTCTCCACACACCCCCAGTCTATCACTCTCTCTCTCCCACCCATCTCTCCCTCCCCCCATTTCTCTCTCTCTCTCTCTCTCTTCCCCCCGTCTCTCTCTCTCTCTCTCTCCCCACCCCCCGTCTCTCTCCCTCTCTCCCTCCCCATCTCTATCTTTCTCCTCCCCAGCTCTCTCTCTTCCCCTCTCTCCCCCAGTCTCTCTCCCTGCCCCCTCCCCAGTCTCTCTCTCTCAACCCCAGTCTCTCTCTCTTTTTCTCCTCCCCAGCCAATCTCTCTCTGATCCCACCCCGCTCGTCAATCTCTCTCTCTTTCTCTCCCCCCACAGTATTTCTCTCTCCCCGCCCCCTGTCTCTCTCCCCCTGCCCCCAGTCTTTCTCTCCCCAAGTCTCTCTCTCTCTCTCTCTCTCCCCCAGTCTATCACTCTCTCTCTCCCACCCATCTCTCTCTCCCCCCCATCTCTCTCTCCACCCCCCCCATTTCTCTCTCTCACTCTTCCCCCCTCCCGGTCTCTCTCTCTCTCCTCACAGTCTCTCTATCTCTCTCCTCACAGTCTCTCTCTCTCCCCCCCAGTCTCTCTCTCACCTGCCCCCTCAAGTCTCTCTCTCAACCGCCCCTCAAGTCTCTCTCTCACCTCTCACCTTGTCTCTCTCTCTCACCCCCCTCAAGTCTCTCTCTCTCACCCCCCTCAAGTCTCTCTCTCCCCCAAACTCTCTCTCTCTTCACCCCCCCCAAGTCTCTCTCACCCCCCCTCAAGTCTCTCTCTCTCCCCCATTCAAGTCTCTCTCTCAC
>NW_027250875.1:5000-91728 GCF_044704955.1 Pristiophorus japonicus | reverse complement strand
ATCGGGGTTAAAGGGAGAGAGAGAGAGAATCGGGGTTAAAGGGAGAGAGAGAGAGAATCGGAGGTTAAAGGGAGAGAGAGAGAATCGGGGTTAAAGGGAGAGAGAGAGAATCGGGGTTAAAGAGAGAGAGAGAGAGAATCGGGGTTAAAGGGAGAGAGAGAGAATCGGGGTTAAAGGGAGAGAGAGAGAATCGGGGTTAAAGAGAGAGAGAGAGAGAATCGGGGTTAAAGAGAGAGAGAATTGGGGTTAAAGGGAGAGAGAGAGAATCGGGGTTAAAGGGGGAGAGAGAGAGAATCGGGGTTAAAGGGAGAGAGAGAGAATCGGGGTTAAAGGGAGAGAGAGAATCGAGGTTAAAGGGAGAGAGAGAATCGGGGGTTAAAGGGAGAGAGAGAGAATCGGGGGTTAAAGGGAGAGAGAGAGAATCGGGGTTAAAGGGGGAGAGAGAGAATCGGCGGTTAAAGGGAGAGAGAGAGAATCGGGGGTTAAAGGGGGAGAGAGAGAATCGGGGTTAAAGGGAGAGAGAGAGAGAATCGGGGTTAAAGGGAGAGAGAGAGAATCGGGGTTAAAGGGAGAGAGAGAGAATCGGGGTTAAAGGAAGAGAGAGAGAATCGGGGTTAAAGGGAGAGAGAGAGAATCGGGGTTAAAGGGGGAGAGAGAGAATCGGGGTTAAAGGGAGAGAGAGAGAATCGGGGGTTAAAGGGAGAGAGAGAGAGAATCGGGGGTTAAAGGGAGAGAGAGAGAGAATCGGAGTTAAAGGGAGAGAGTGAGAATCGGGGTTAAAGGGGGAGAGAGAGAGAATCGGGGGTTAAAGGGAGAGAGAGAGAGAATCGGGGGTTAAAGGGAGAGAGAGAGAGAATCGGGGTTAAAGGGAGAGAGAGAATCGGGGGTTAAAGGGAGAGAGAGAATCGGGGGTTAAAGGGAGAGAGAGAGAGAGAATCAGGGGTTAAAGGGAGAGAGAGAGAATCGGGGGTTAAAGGGAGAGAGAGAGAATCGGGGTAAAGGGGGAGAGAGAGAATCGGGGGTTAAATGGAGAGAGAGAGAGAATCGGGGTTAAAGGGAGAGAGAGAATCGGGGGTTAAAGGGAGAGAGAGAGAATCGGGGGTTAAAGGGAGAGAGAAAGAATCGGGGGTTAAAGGGAGAGAGAGAGAGAATCGGGGTTAAAGGGAGAGAGAGAATCGGGGGTTAAAGGGAGAGAGAGAATCGGGGGTTAAAGGGAGAGAGAGAGAGAGAATCGGGGTTAAAGGGAGAGAGAGAGAGAATCGGGGTTAAAGGGAGAGAGAGAGAGAATCGGGGTTAAAGGGAGAGAGAGAGAGAATCGGAGGTTAAAGGGAGAGAGAGAGAATCGGGGTTAAAGGGAGAGAGAGAGAATCGGGGTTAAAGAGAGAGAGAGAGAGAATCGGGGTTAAAGGGAGAGAGAGAGAATCGGGGTTAAAGGGAGAGAGAGAGAATCGGGGTTAAAGAGAGAGAGAGAGAGAATCGGGGTTAAAGAGAGAGAGAATTGGGGTTAAAGGGAGAGAGAGAGAGAATCGGGGTTAAAGGGGGAGAGAGAGAGAATCGGGGTTAAAGGGAGAGAGAGAGAATCGGGGTTAAAGGGAGAGAGAGAATCGGGGTTAAAGGGAGAGAGAGAATCGGGGGTTCAAGGGAGAGAGAGAGAATCGGGGGTTAAAGGGAGAGAGAGAGAATCGGGGTTAAAGGGGGAGAGAGAGAATCGGCGGTTAAAGGGAGAGAGAGAGAATCGGGGGTTAAAGGGGGAGAGAGAGAATCGGGGTTAAAGGGAGAGAGAGAGAGAATCGGGGTTAAAGGGAGAGAGAGAGAATCGGGGTTAAAGGGAGAGAGAGAGAATCGGGGTTAAAGGAAGAGAGAGAGAATCGGGGTTAAAGGGAGAGAGAGAGAATCGGGGTTAAAGGGGGAGAGAGAGAATCGGGGTTAAAGGGAGAGAGAGAGAATCGGGGGTTAAAGGGAGAGAGAGAGAGAATCGGGGGTTAAAGGGAGAGAGAGAGAGAATCGGGGTTAAAGGGAGAGAGTGAGAATCGGGGTTAAAGGGGGAGAGAGAGAGAATCGGGGGTTAAAGGGAGAGAGAGAGAGAATCGGGGGTTAAAGGGAGAGAGAGAGAGAATCGGGGTTAAAGGGAGAGAGAGAATCGGGGGTTAAAGGGAGAGAGAGAATCGGGGGTTAAAGGGAGAGAGAGAGAGAGAATCGGGGGTTAAAGGGAGAGAGAGAGAGAGAATCGGGGTTAAAGGGAGAGAGAGAGAGAATCGGGGTTAAAGGGGGAGAGAGAGAGAATCGGGGTTAAAGGGAGAGAGAGAGAGAATCGGGGTTAAAGGGAGAGAGAGAGAGAATCGGAGGTTAAAGGGAGAGAGGGAGAATCGGGGTTAAAGGGAGAGAGAGAGAATCGGGGTTAAAGAGAGAGAGAGAGAGAATCGGGGTTAAAGGGAGAGAGAGAGAATCGGGGTTAAAGGGAGAGAGAGAGAATCGGGGTTAAAGAGAGAGAGAGAGAGAATCGGGGTTAAAGAGAGAGAGAATTGGGGTTAAAGGGAGAGAGAGAGAATCGGGGTTAAAGGGGGAGAGAGAGAGAATCGGGGTTAAAGGGAGAGAGAGAGAATCGGGGTTAAAGGGAGAGAGAGAATCGGGGTTAAAGGGAGAGAGAGAGAATCGGGGGTTAAAGGGAGAGAGAGAGAATCGGGGTTGAAGGGGGAGAGAGAGAATCGGGGGTTAAAGGGAGAGAGAGAGAATCGGGGGTTAAAGGGGGAGAGAGAGAATCGGGGTTAAAGGGAGAGAGAGAGAGAATCGGGGTTAAAGGGAGAGAGAGAGAATCGGGGTTAAAGGGAGAGAGAGAGAATCGGGGTTAAAGGGGGAGAGAGAGAATCGGGGTTAAAGGGAGAGAGAGAGAATCGGGGGTTAAAGGGAGAGAGAGAGAATCGGGGTTAAAGGGAGAGAGAGAGAATCGGGGGTTAAAGGGGGAGAGAGAATCGGGGGTTAAAAGGGGAGAGAGAGAATCGGGGTTAAAGGGAGAGAGAGAATCGGGGTTAAAGGGAGAGAGAGAGAGAATCGGGGTTAAAGGGGAGAGAGAGATAATCGGGGTTAAAGGGAGAGAGAGAGAATCGGGGTTAAAGGGGAGAGAGAGAATCGGGGGTTAAAGGGGGAGAGAGAATCGGGGGTTAAAGGGAGAGAGAGAGAGAATCGGGGTTAAAGGGAGAGAGAGAATCGGGGTTAAAGGGAGAGAGAGAATCGGGGTTAAAGGGAGAGAGAGAAAATCGGGGGTTAAAGGGAGAGAGAGAGAATCGGGGGTTAAAGGGGGAGAGAGAATCGGGGGTTAAAAGGGGAGAGAGAGAATCGGGGTTAAAGGGAGAGAGAGAATCGGGGTTAAAGGGAGAGAGAGAGAGAATCGGGGTTAAAGGGGAGAGAGAGATAATCGGGGTTAAAGGGAGAGAGAGAGAATCGGGGTTAAAGGGGAGAGAGAGAATCGGGGGTTAAAGGGGGAGAGAGAATCGGGGGTTAAAGGGAGAGAGAGAGAGAATCGGGGTTAAAGGGAGAGAGAGAATCGGGGTTAAAGGGAGAGAGAGAATCGGGGGTAAAGGAAGAGAGAGAGAGAATCGGGGTTAAAGGGGAGAGAGAGATAATCGGGGTTAAAGGGAGAGAGAATCGGGGTTAAAGGGAGAGAGAGAGAATCGGGGTTAAAGGGAGAGAGAGAGAATCGGGGTTAAAGGGAGAGAGAGAGAATCGGGGTTAAAGGGAGAGAGAGAATCGGGGTTAAAGGGAGAGAGAGATAATCGGGGTTAAAGGGAGAGAGAGAGAATCGGGGTTAAAGAGAGAGAGAGAATCGGGGTTAAAGGGAGAGAGAGAGAATCGGGGTTAAAGGGAGAGAGAGAATCGGGGTTAAAGGGAGAGAGAGAGAATCGGGGTTAAAGGGGGAGAGAGAGAATCGGGGTTAAAGGGGGAGAGAGAGAATCGGGGGTTAAAGGGAGAGAGAGAGAATCGGGGTTAAAGGGAGAGAGAGAGAGAATCGGGGTTAAAGAGAGAGAGAGAGAATCGGGGGTTAAAGGGGAAGAGAGAGAATCGGGGGTTAAAGGGGGAGAGAGAATCGGGGTTAAAGGGAGAGAGAGAGAATCGGGGTTAAAGGGAGAGAGAGAATCGGGGTTAAAGGGAGAGAGAGAGAGAATCGGAGGTTAAAGGGAGAGAGAGAGAGAATCGGAGGTTAAAGGGAGAGAGAGAATCGGGGCTAAAGGGGGAGAGAGAGAGAATCGGGGTTAAAGGGAGAGAGAGAGAATCGGGGTTAAAGGGAGAGAGAGAATCGGGGTTAAACGGAGAGAGCATCGGGGTTAAAGGGAGAGAGAGAATCGGGGTTAAAGGGAGAGAGAGAATCGGGGCTAAAGGGGGAGAGAGAGAGAATCGGGGTTAAAGGGAGAGAGAGAATCGGGGTTAAAGGGAGAGAGAGAATCGGGGCTAAAGGGGGAGAGAGAGAGAATCGGGGTTAAAGGGAGAGAGAGAGAATCGGGGTTAAAGGGAGAGAGAGAGAATCGGGGTTAAAGGGAGAGAGAGAATCGGGGTTAAACGGAGAGAGAGAATCGGGGTTAAAGGGAGAGAGAGAATCGGGGTTAAAGGGAGAGAGAGAATCGGGGTTAAAGGGGGAGAGAGAATCGGGGGTTAAAGGGAGAGAGAGAGAGAATCGGGGTTAAAGGGAGAGAGAGAATCGGGGTTAAAGGGAGAGAGAGAATCGGGGTTAAAGGGGGAGAGAGAGAGAATCGGGGTTAAAGGGAGAGAGAGAATCGGGGGTTAAAGGGAGAGAGAGAGAGAATCGGGGTTAAAGGGAGAGAGAGAATCGGGGTTAAAGGGAGAGAGAGAATCGGGGTTAAAGGGAGAGAGAGAATCGGGGTTAAAGGGAGAGAGAGAGAGAATCGGGGTTAAAGGGAGAGAGATAATCGGGGTTAAAGGGAGAGAGAGAATCGGGGTTAAAGGGAGAGAGAGAGAATCGGGGTTAAAGGGAGAGAGAGAGAATCGGGGTTAAAGGGAGAGAGAGAGAATCGGGGTTAAAGGGAGAGAGAGAGAATCGGGGTTAAAGGGAGAGAGAGAGAATCGGGGTTAAAGGGAGAGAGAGAGAATCGGGGTTAAAGGGAGAAAGAGAATCGGGGTTAAAGGGGGAGAGAGAGAATCGGGGTTAAAGGGAGAGAGAGAGAATCGGGGTTAAAGGGAGAGAGAGAATCGGGGTTAAAGGGAGAGAGAGAGAGAATCGGGGTTAAAGGGAGAGAGAGAATTGGGGTTGAAGGGAGAGAGAGAGAGAATCGGGGGTTAAAAGGGAAGAGAGAGAATCGGGGTTAAAGGGAGAGAGAGAATCGGGGTTAAAGGGGGAGAGAGAATCGGGGTTAAAGGGAGAGAGAGAGAATCGGGGTTAAAGGGAGAGAGAGAATCGGGGTTAAAGGGAGAGAGAGAGAGAATCGGGGTTAAAGGGAGAGAGAGAATTGGGGTTAAAGGGAGAGAGAGAGAGAATCGGGGGTTAAAAGGGAAGAGAGAGAATCGGGGGTTAAAGGGGGAGAGAGAGAATTGGGGTTAAAGGGAGAGAGAGAGAGAATCGGGGGTTAAAGGGAGAGAGAGAATCGGCGGTTAAAGGGGGAGAGAGAGAATCGGGGTTAAAGGGAGAGAGAGAATCGGGGTTAAAGGGGGAGAGAGAGAATCGGGCGTTAAAGGGGGAGAGAGAATCGGGGGTTAAAGGGAGAGAGAGAGAGAATCGGGCTTAAAGGGAGAGAGAGAATCGGGGGTTAAAGGGAGCGAGAGAATGAATCGTGGTTAAAGGGAGAGAGAGAATCGGGGTTAAAGGGGGAGAGAGAGAGAATCGGGGTTAAAGGGAGAGAGAGAGAGAATCGGGGTTAAAGGGAGAGAGAGAGAATCGGGGTTAAAGGGAGAGAGAGAGAATCGGGGTTAAAGGGAGAGAGAGAATCGGGGTTAAAGGGAGAGAGAGAGAATCGGGGTTAAAGGGAGAGAGAGAATCGGGGTTAAAGGGAGAGAGAGAGAGAATCGGGGTTAAAAGGAGAGAGAGAATTGGGGTTAAAGGGAGAGAGAGAGAGAATCGGGGGTTAAAAGGGAAGAGAGAGAATCGGGGTTAAAGGGAGAGAGAGATTCGGGGTTAAAGGGGGAGAAAGAATCGGGGTTGAAGGGAGAGAGAGAGAATCGGGGGTTAAAGGGAGAGAGAGAGAATCGGGGTTAAAGGGAGAGAGAGAGAATCGGGGGTTAAAGGGAGAGAGAGAGAATCGGGGTTAAAGGGAGAGAGAGAGAATCGGGGTTAAAGGGGGAGAGAGAATCGGGGTTAAAGGGAGAGGGAGAGAATCGGGGGTTAAAGGGAGAGAGAGAATCGGGGGTTAAAGGGAGAGAGAGAATCGGGGTTAAAGGGAGAGAGAGAGAGAATCGGGGGTTAAAGGGAGAGAGAGAATCGGGGGTTAAAGGGGGAGAGAGAATCGGGGGTTAAAGGGAGAGAGAGAATCGGGGGTTAAAGGGGGAGAGAGAATCGGGGTTAAAGGGAGAGAGAGAGAATCGGGGGTTAAAGGGAGAGAGAGAGAATCGGGGTTAAAGGGAGAGAGAGAGAATCGGGGTTAAAGGGAGAGAGAATCGGGGTTAAAGGGAGAGAGAATCGGGGTTAAAGGGAGAGAGAGAGAATCGGGGTTAAAGGGAGAGAGAGAATCGGGGGTTAAAGGGGGAGAGAGAGAATCGGGGGTTAAAGGGGGAGAGAGAGAATCGGGGGTTAAAGGGGAGAGAGAATCGGGGGTTAAAGGGAGAGAGAGAATCGGGGTTAAAGGGGAGAGAGAATCGGGGTTAAAGGGAGAGAGAGAATCGGGGGTTAAAGGGAGAGAGAGAATCGGGGTTAAAGGGGAGAGAGAATCGGGGTTAAAGGGAGAGAGAATCGGGGGTTAAAGAGGGAGAGAGAGAATCGGGGTTAAAGGGGAGAGAGAATCGGGGGTTAAAGGGAGAGAGAGAATCGGGGTTAAAGGGGAGAGAGAATCGGGGTTAAAGGGGGAGAGAGAGAATCGGTGTTAAAGGGAGAGAGAGAGAATCGGGGTTAAAGGGAGAGAGAGAGAATCGGGGGTTAAAGGGAGAGAGAGAGAGAATCGGGGTTAAAGGGAGAGAGAGAGAGAATCGGGGTTAAAGGGAGAGAGAGAGAATCGGGGGTTAAAGGGAGAGAGAGAGAATCGGGGTTAAAGGGAGAGAGAGAGAGAATCGGGGTTAAAGGGAGAGAGAGAGAATCGGGGTTAAAGGGAGAGAGAGAGAATCGGGGTTAAAGGGAGAGAGAGAGAATCGGGGTTAAAGGGAGAGAGAGAGAATCGGGGTTAAAGGGAGAGAGAGAGAATCGGGGTTAAAGGGAGAAAGAGAATCGGGGTTAAAGGGGGAGAGAGAGAATCGGGGTTAAAGGGGGAGAGAGAGAATCGGGGTTAAAGGGAGAGAGAGAGAATCGGGGTTAAAGGGGGAGAGAGAATCGGGGTTAAAGGGAGAGAGAGAGAGAATCGGGGTTAAAGGGAGAGAGAGAATTGGGGTTGAAGGGAGAGAGAGAGAGAATCGGCGGTTAAAAGGGAAGAGAGAGAATCGGGGTTAAAGGGAGAGAGAGAATCGGGGTTAAAGGGGGAGAGAGAATCGGGGTTAAAGGGAGAGAGAGAGAATCGGGGTTAAAGGGAGAGAGAGAATCGGGGTTAAAGGGAGAGAGAGAGAGAATCGGGGTTAAAGGGAGAGAGAGAATTGGGGTTAAAGGGAGAGAGAGAGAGAATCGGGGGTTAAAAGGGAAGAGAGAGAATCGGGGGTTAAAGGGGGAGAGAGAGAATTGGGGTTAAAGGGAGAGAGAGAGAGAATCGGGGGTTAAAGGGAGAGAGAGAATCGGCGGTTAAAGGGGGAGAGAGAGAATCGGGGTTAAAGGGAGAGAGAGAATCGGGGTTAAAGGGGGAGAGAGAGAATCGGGCGTTAAAGGGGGAGAGAGAATCGGGGGTTAAAGGGAGAGAGAGAGAGAATCGGGCTTAAAGGGAGAGAGAGAATCGGGGGTTAAAGGGAGAGAGAGAATGAATCGTGGTTAAAGGGAGAGAGAGAATCGGGGTTAAAGGGAGAGAGAGAGAATCGGGGGTTAAAGGGAGAGAGAGAGAATCGGGGTTGAAGGGGGAGAGAGAGAATCGGGGGTTAAAGGGAGAGAGAGAGAATCGGGGGTTAAAGGGGGAGAGAGAGAATCGGGGTTAAAGGGAGAGAGAGAGAGAATCGGGGTTAAAGGGAGAGAGAGAGAATCGGGGTTAAAGGGAGAGAGAGAGAATCGGGGTTAAAGGGGGAGAGAGAGAATCGGGGTTAAAGGGAGAGAGAGAGAATCGGGGGTTAAAGGGAGAGAGAGAGAATCGGGGTTAAAGGGAGAGAGAGAGAATCGGGGGTTAAAGGGGGAGAGAGAATCGGGGGTTAAAAGGGGAGAGAGAGAATCGGGGTTAAAGGGAGAGAGAGAATCGGGGTTAAAGGGAGAGAGAGAGAGAATCGGGGTTAAAGGGGAGAGAGAGATAATCGGGGTTAAAGGGAGAGAGAGAGAATCGGGGTTAAAGGGGAGAGAGAGAATCGGGGGTTAAAGGGGGAGAGAGAATCGGGGGTTAAAGGGAGAGAGAGAGAGAATCGGGGTTAAAGGGAGAGAGAGAATCGGGGTTAAAGGGAGAGAGAGAATCGGGGTTAAAGGGAGAGAGAGAAAATCGGGGGTTAAAGGGAGAGAGAGAGAATCGGGGGTTAAAGGGAGAGAGAGAATCGGGGGTAAAGGAAGAGAGAGAGAGAATCGGGGTTAAAGGGGAGAGAGAGATAATCGGGGTTAAAGGGAGAGAGAGAGAATCGGGGTTAAAGGGAGAGAGAGAGAATCGGGTTTAAAGGGAGAGAGAGAGAATCGGGGGTTAAAGGGAGAGAGAGAGAATCGGGGTTAAAGGGAGAGAGAGAGAATCGGGGTTAAAGGGAGAGAGAGAGAATCGGGGTTAAAGGGAGAGAGAGAATCGGGGTTAAAGGGAGAGAGAGAATCGGGGTTAAAGGGAGAGAGAGATAATCGGGGTTAAAGGGAGAGAGAGAGAATCGGGGTTAAAGGGGAGAGAGAGATAATCGGGGTTAAAGGGAGAGAGAGAGAGAATCGGGGTTAAAGGGAGAGAGAGAGAGAATCGGGGTTAAAGAGAGAGAGAGAATCGGGGTTAAAGGGAGAGAGAGAGAATCGGGGTTAAAGGGAGAGAGAGAATCGGGGTTAAAGGGAGAGAGAGAGAATCGGGGTTAAAGGGGGAGAGAGAGAATCGGGGTTAAAGGGGGAGAGAGAGAATCGGGGGTTAAAGGGAGAGAGAGAGAATCGGGGTTAAAGGGAGAGAGAGAGAGAATCGGGGTTAAAGAGAGAGAGAGAGAATCGGGGGTTAAAGGGGAAGAGAGAGAATCGGGGGTTAAAGGGGGAGAGAGAATCGGGGTTAAAGGGAGAGAGAGAGAATCGGGGTTAAAGGGAGAGAGAGAATCGGGGTTAAAGGGAGAGAGAGAGAGAATCGGAGGTTAAAGGGAGAGAGAGAGAGAATCGGAGGTTAAAGGGAGAGAGAGAATCGGGGCTAAAGGGGGAGAGAGAGAGAATCGGGGTTAAAGGGAGAGAGAGAGAATCGGGGTTAAAGGGAGAGAGAGAATCGGGGTTAAACGGAGAGAGCATCGGGGTTAAAGGGAGAGAGAGAATCGGGGTTAAAGGGAGAGAGAGAATCGGGGCTAAAGGGGGAGAGAGAGAGAATCGGGGTTAAAGGGAGAGAGAGAATCGGGGTTAAAGGGAGAGAGAGAATCGGGGCTAAAGGGGGAGAGAGAGAGAATCGGGGTTAAAGGGAGAGAGAGAGAATCGGGGTTAAAGGGAGAGAGAGAGAATCGGGGTTAAAGGGAGAGAGAGAATCGGGGTTAAACGGAGAGAGAGAATCGGGGTTAAAGGGAGAGAGAGAATCGGGGTTAAAGGGAGAGAGAGAATCGGGGTTAAAGGGGGAGAGAGAATCGGGGGTTAAAGGGAGAGAGAGAGAGAATCGGGGTTAAAGGGAGAGAGAGAATCGGGGTTAAAGGGAGAGAGAGAATCGGGGTTAAAGGGGGAGAGAGAGAGAATCGGGGTTAAAGGGAGAGAGAGAATCGGGGGTTAAAGGGAGAGAGAGAGAGAATCGGGGTTAAAGGGAGAGAGAGAATCGGGGTTAAAGGGAGAGAGAGAATCGGGGTTAAAGGGAGAGAGAGAATCGGGGTTAAAGGGAGAGAGAGAGAGAATCGGGGTTAAAGGGAGAGAGATAATCGGGGTTAAAGGGAGAGAGAGAATCGGGGTTAAAGGGAGAGAGAGAGAATCGGGGTTAAAGGGAGAGAGAGAGAATCGGGGTTAAAGGGAGAGAGAGAGAATCGGGGTTAAAGGGAGAGAGAGAGAATCGGGGTTAAAGGGAGAGAGAGAGAATCGGGGTTAAAGGGAGAGAGAGAGAATCGGGGTTAAAGGGAGAAAGAGAATCGGGGTTAAAGGGGGAGAGAGAGAATCGGGGTTAAAGGGAGAGAGAGAGAATCGGGGTTAAAGGGAGAGAGAGAATCGGGGTTAAAGGGAGAGAGAGAGAGAATCGGGGTTAAAGGGAGAGAGAGAATTGGGGTTGAAGGGAGAGAGAGAGAGAATCGGGGGTTAAAAGGGAAGAGAGAGAATCGGGGTTAAAGGGAGAGAGAGAATCGGGGTTAAAGGGGGAGAGAGAATCGGGGTTAAAGGGAGAGAGAGAGAATCGGGGTTAAAGGGAGAGAGAGAATCGGGGTTAAAGGGAGAGAGAGAGAGAATCGGGGTTAAAGGGAGAGAGAGAATTGGGGTTAAAGGGAGAGAGAGAGAGAATCGGGGGTTAAAAGGGAAGAGAGAGAATCGGGGGTTAAAGGGGGAGAGAGAGAATTGGGGTTAAAGGGAGAGAGAGAGAGAATCGGGGGTTAAAGGGAGAGAGAGAATCGGCGGTTAAAGGGGGAGAGAGAGAATCGGGGTTAAAGGGAGAGAGAGAATCGGGGTTAAAGGGGGAGAGAGAGAATCGGGCGTTAAAGGGGGAGAGAGAATCGGGGGTTAAAGGGAGAGAGAGAGAGAATCGGGCTTAAAGGGAGAGAGAGAATCGGGGGTTAAAGGGAGCGAGAGAATGAATCGTGGTTAAAGGGAGAGAGAGAATCGGGGTTAAAGGGGGAGAGAGAGAGAATCGGGGTTAAAGGGAGAGAGAGAGAGAGAATCGGGGTTAAAGGGAGAGAGAGAGAATCGGGGTTAAAGGGAGAGAGAGAGAATCGGGGTTAAAGGGAGAGAGAGAATCGGGGTTAAAGGGAGAGAGAGAGAATCGGGGTTAAAGGGAGAGAGAGAATCGGGGTTAAAGGGAGAGAGAGAGAGAATCGGGGTTAAAAGGAGAGAGAGAATTGGGGTTAAAGGGAGAGAGAGAGAGAATCGGGGGTTAAAAGGGAAGAGAGAGAATCGGGGTTAAAGGGAGAGAGAGAGAATCGGGGTTAAAGGGAGAGAGAGAGAATCGGGGGTTAAAGGGAGAGAGAGAGAATCGGGGTTAAAGGGAGAGAGAGAGAATCGGGGTTAAAGGGGGAGAGAGAATCGGGGTTAAAGGGAGAGGGAGAGAATCGGGGGTTAAAGGGAGAGAGAGAATCGGGGGTTAAAGGGAGAGAGAGAATCGGGGTTAAAGGGAGAGAGAGAGAGAATCGGGGGTTAAAGGGAGAGAGAGAATCGGGGGTTAAAGGGGGAGAGAGAATCGGGGGTTAAAGGGAGAGAGAGAATCGGGGGTTAAAGGGGGAGAGAGAATCGGGGTTAAAGGGAGAGAGAGAGAATCGGGGGTTAAAGGGAGAGAGAGAGAATCGGGGTTAAAGGGAGAGAGAGAGAATCGGGGTTAAAGGGAGAGAGAATCGGGGTTAAAGGGAGAGAGAATCGGGGTTAAAGGGAGAGAGAGAGAATCGGGGTTAAAGGGAGAGAGAGAATCGGGGGTTAAAGGGGGAGAGAGAGAATCGGGGGTTAAAGGGGGAGAGAGAGAATCGGGGGTTAAAGGGGAGAGAGAATCGGGGGTTAAAGGGAGAGAGAGAATCGGGGTTAAAGGGGAGAGAGAATCGGGGTTAAAGGGAGAGAGAGAATCGGGGGTTAAAGGGAGAGAGAGAATCGGGGTTAAAGGGGAGAGAGAATCGGGGTTAAAGGGAGAGAGAATCGGGGGTTAAAGAGGGAGAGAGAGAATCGGGGTTAAAGGGGAGAGAGAATCGGGGGTTAAAGGGAGAGAGAGAATCGGGGTTAAAGGGGAGAGAGAATCGGGGTTAAAGGGGGAGAGAGAGAATCGGTGTTAAAGGGAGAGAGAGAGAATCGGGGTTAAAGGGAGAGAGAGAGAATCGGGGGTTAAAGGGAGAGAGAGAGAGAATCGGGGTTAAAGGGAGAGAGAGAGAGAATCGGGGTTAAAGGGAGAGAGAGAGAATCGGGGGTTAAAGGGAGAGAGAGAGAATCGGGGTTAAAGGGAGAGAGAGAGAGAATCGGGGTTAAAGGGAGAGAGAGAGAATCGGGGTTAAAGGGAGAGAGAGAGAATCGGGGTTAAAGGGAGAGAGAGAGAATCGGGGTTAAAGGGAGAGAGAGAGAATCGGGGTTAAAGGGAGAGAGAGAGAATCGGGGTTAAAGGGAGAAAGAGAATCGGGGTTAAAGGGGGAGAGAGAGAATCGGGGTTAAAGGGAGAGAGAGAGAATCGGGGTTAAAGGGAGAGAGAGAATCGGGGTTAAAGGGAGAGAGAGAGAGAATCGGTGTTAAAGGGAGAGAGAGAATTGGGGTTGAAGGGAGAGAGAGAGAGAATCGGCGGTTAAAAGGGAAGAGAGAGAATCGGGGTTAAAGGGAGAGAGAGAATCGGGGTTAAAGGGGGAGAGAGAATCGGGGTTAAAGGGAGAGAGAGAGAATCGGGGTTAAAGGGAGAGAGAGAATCGGGGTTAAAGGGAGAGAGAGAATTGGGGTTAAAGGGAGAGAGAGAGAGAATCGGGGGTTAAAAGGGAAGAGAGAGAATCGGGGGTTAAAGGGGGAGAGAGAGAATTGGGGTTAAAGGGAGAGAGAGAGAGAATCGGGGGTTAAAGGGAGAGAGAGAATCGGCGGTTAAAGGGGGAGAGAGAGAATCGGGGTTAAAGGGAGAGAGAGAATCGGGGTTAAAGGGGGAGAGAGAGAATCGGGCGTTAAAGGGGGAGAGAGAATCGGGGGTTAAAGGGAGAGAGAGAGAGAATCGGGCTTAAAGGGAGAGAGAGAATCGGGGGTTAAAGGGAGAGAGAGAATGAATCGTGGTTAAAGGGAGAGAGAGAATCGGGGTTAAAGGGGGAGAGAGAGAGAATCGGGGTTCAAGGGAGAGAGAGAGAGAGAATCGGGGTTAAAGGGAGAGAGAGAGAATCGGGGTTAAAGGGAGAGTGAGAGAATCGGGGTTAAAGGGAGAGAGAGAATCGGGGTTAAAGGGAGAGAGAGAGAATCGGGGTTAAAGGGAGAGAGAGAATCGGGGTTAAAGGGAGAGAGAGAGAGAATCGGGGTTAAAGGGAGAGAGAGAATTGGGGTTAAAGGGAGAGAGAGAGAGAATCGGGGGTTAAAAGGGAAGAGAGAGAATCGGGGTTAAAGGGAGAGAGAGATTCGGGGTTAAAGGGGGAGAAAGAATCGGGGTTAAAGGGAGAGAGAGAGAATCGGGGGTTAAAGGGAGAGAGAGAGAATCGGGGTTAAAGGGAGAGAGAGAGAATCGGGGGTTAAAGGGAGAGAGAGAGAATCGGGGTTAAAGGGAGAGAGAGAGAATCGGGGTTAAAGGGGGAGAGAGAATCGGGGTTAAAGGGAGAGGGAGAGAATCGGGGGTTAAAGGGAGAGAGAGAATCGGGGGTTAAAGGGAGAGAGAGAATCGGGGTTAAAGGGAGAGAGAGAGAGAATCGGGGGTTAAAGGGAGAGAGAGAATCGGGGGTTAAAGGGGGAGAGAGAATCGGGGGTTAAAGGGAGAGAGAGAATCGGGGGTTAAAGGGGGAGAGAGAATCGGGGTTAAAGGGAGAGAGAGAGAATCGGGGGTTAAAGGGAGAGAGAGAGAATCGGGGTTAAAGGGAGAGAGAGAGAATCGGGGTTAAAGGGAGAGAGAATCGGGGTTAAAGGGAGAGAGAATCGGGGTTAAAGGGAGAGAGAGAGAATCGGGGTTAAAGGGAGAGAGAGAATCGGGGGTTAAAGGGGGAGAGAGAGAATCGGGGGTTAAAGGGGGAGAGAGAGAATCGGGGGTTAAAGGGGAGAGAGAATCGGGGGTTAAAGGGAGAGAGAGAATCGGGGTTAAAGGGGAGAGAGAATCGGGGTTAAAGGGAGAGAGAGAATCGGGGGTTAAAGGGAGAGAGAGAATCGGGGTTAAAGGGGAGAGAGAATCGGGGTTAAAGGGAGAGAGAATCGGGGGTTAAAGGGGGAGAGAGAGAATCGGGGTTAAAGGGGAGAGAGAATCGGGGGTTAAAGGGAGAGAGAGAATCGGGGTTAAAGGGGAGAGAGAATCGGGGTTAAAGGGGGAGAGAGAGAATCGGGGTTAAAGGGAGAGAGAGAGAATCGGGGTTAAAGGGAGAGAGAGAGAATCGGGGGTTAAAGGGAGAGAGAGAGAGAATCGGGGTTAAAGGGAGAGAGAGAGAGAATCGGGGTAAAAGGGAGAGAGAGAGAATCGGGGGTTAAAGGGAGAGAGTTAGAATCGGGGTTAAAGGGAGAGAGAGAATCGGGGGTTAAAGGGAGAGAGAGATAATCGGGGGTTAAAGGGGGAGAGAGAGAATCGGGGGTTAAAGGGAGAGAGAGATAATCGGGGGTTAAATGGGCAGAGAGAGAATCGGGGTTAAAGGGGGACGGAGAGAGAATCGGGGTTAAAGGGAGAGAGAGAGATAATCAGGGGTTAAATGGGCAGAGAGAGAATCGGGGTTAAAGGGGGAGGGAGAGAGAATCGGGGGTTAAAGGGAGAGAGAGAGATAATCGGGGGTTAAATGGGCAGAGAGAGAGAATCGGGGTTAAAGGGGGAGGGAGAGAGAATCGGGGTTAAAGGGAGAGAGAGAGAGAATCGGGGGTTAAATGGGCAGAGAGAGAATCGGGGTTAAAGGGAGAGAGAGAATCGGGGTTAAAGGGAGAGAGAGATAATCGGGGGTTAAATGGGCAGAGAGAATCGGGGTTAAAGGGGGAGGGAGAGAGAATCGGGGGTTAAATGGGCAGAGAGAATCGGGGGTTAAAGGGGGAGACACTGAGCCAACTTGTGCACAGAGTGACCACAAACTGCGATGTGATCCATCAGCTGACCATCTGTTGATAGGTGTTGTTGATGGATAAATATTGGCTCCAGGCCACGGTGGAGAATTCCCGGGAATGAGATTGTGGAGATTCCCAGGCCCATTCCTCCGTCCCTGTGATGGGGAACGGTGTCCCCTAACATCCTGGGACAGGTTCATCCACCGGACGCGGCCACCATTGTGAGGGGCTTGGTCCCAAGGGAAACCTGACCCCGTGATCTCTGACCCCGGGACTAAACCTGACCCCAGGGCTAAACCTGACCCCGTGATCTCTGACCCCGGGACTAAACCTGACCCTGCGATCTCTGACCTCGGGACTAAATCTGACCCCACGATCTCTGACCCCGGGACTAAACCTGACCCCGTCATCTCTGACCTCGGGACTAAATCTGACCCCACGATCTCTGACCCCGGGACTAAACCTGACCCTGCGATCTCTGACCTCGGGACTAAATCTGACCCCGCGATCTCTGACCTCGGGACTGAACCTGACCCCGCGATCTCCGACCTCGAGACTAAACCTGACCTCACTGTCTCTGACCTCGGGACTAAACCTGACCCCGCGATCTCTGACCTCAGCAGTTCCTTCTCCTTCAGCTCCAGCTGCAGCATCACAGCGTTCAGCTCCATGTACAGATTGTTGGCTCGCTCCAGCTTCCGCTCATAATGTTCCCGAATGTCCAGCGCGTGCCTGTAAACCACGGCACAGGGAATTAGTAATCGACCACGACCGTGAGACATGCACCCAGACATACAAACCGTGAGATACACACGCCTGGATTTGCAGACACCGACATAAACGCCCGGATTTGTAAACACCGTGCTATAAACGCCCGAATTTGCAGACATTGTGATATAAATGCCCATATTTGTAAACACCTTGAGATAAACACCGCGATATAAACGCCCGGATTTGTAAACACTGATATATAAACGCCCGGATTTACACACACTGTGCTTTCAACACCCGGATTAGTAAACATTGTGCTATAAATGTCTGGATTTACAGACACCGACATAAACGCCCGGATCTGCACACACCACACTATAAATGCCTTGATTTGCACACACCGCGCTATAAATGCCTTGATTTGCACACACCACACTATAAATGCCTTGATCTGCACACACCACACTATAAATGCCTTGATTTGCACACACCACGCTATAAATGCCTTGATTTGCACACACCACACTATAAATGCCTTGATCTGCACACACCACACTATAAATGCCTTGATCTGCACACACCACACTATAAATGCCTTGATTTGCACACACCACGCTATAAATGCCTTGATTTGCACACACCACACTATAAATGCCTTGATTTGCACACACCGCGCTACAAACGCCCGGATTTGCACACAGCTGGCTATAAACGCCTGGATTTGCACACACCGCTCGATAAACACCTGGATTTGTACACACCGCTCAATAAACCTGGATTTGCACACACCCGCTATAAAAGCCTGAATCTGCGCACGCCGCTCTATAAAAGCCTGGATCTGCACACACGGCTCGATAAACACCTGGATCTGCACACACCCGCGATAAAAGCCTGGATCTGCACACACCGCTCTATAAACGCCTGGATTTGCACACACCGCTCTATAAACAACTGGATTTGCACACACCGCTCTATAAACAACTGGATTTGCACACACCGCTCTATAAACGCCTGGATTTGCACACACCGCTCTATAAACAACTGGATTTGCACACACCGCTCTATAAACGCCTGGATTTGCACACACCACTCTATAAACACCTGGATTTGCACACACTGCTCTATAAACGCCTGGATTTGCACACACCGCTCTATAAACAACTGGATTTGCACACACCAGGCTATAAACACCTGGATTTGCACACGCCGCTCTATAAACACCTGGATTTGCACACACTGCTCTATAAACACCTGGATTTGCACACACCGCTCTATAAACAACTGGATTTGCACACACCGCTCTATACACACCTGGATTTGCACACACCACTATAAACACCTGGATTTGCACACACCGCTCTATAAACGCCTGGATTTGCACACAACGCTCTATAAACAAACGCCTGGATTTACACACACCGCTCTATAAACACCTGGATTTGCACACACCAGGCTATAAACGCCTGGATTTGCACACACCGCTCTATAAACGCCTGGATTTGCACACACCAGGCTATAAACGCCTGGATTTGCACACACCGCTCTATAAACGCCTGGATTTGCACACACCGCTCTATGAACACCTGGATTTGCACACACCAGGCTATAAACTCCTGGATTTGCACACGCCGCTCTATAAACACCTGGATTTGCACACACTGCTCTATAAACACCTGGATTTGCACACACCGCTCTATAAACAACTGGATTTGCACACACCGCTCTATACACACCTGGATTTGCACACACCACTATAAACACCTGGATTTGCACACACCGCTCTATAAACGCCTGGATTTGCACACAACGCTCTATAAACAAACGCCTGGATTTACACACACCGCTCTATAAACACCTGGATTTGCGCACACCAGGCTATAAACGCCTGGATTTGCACACACCGCTCTATAAACGCCTGGATTTGCACACACCAGGCTATAAACGCCTGGATTTGCACACACCGCTCTATAAACGCCTGGATTTGCACACATCGCTCTATGAACACCTGGATTTGCACACACCAGGCTATAAACGCCTGGATTTGCACACACCGCTCTATAAACACCTGGATTTGCACACACCAGGCTATAAACACCTGGATTTGCACACGCCGCTCTATAAACACCTGGATTCGGATACAGCAGGCTATAAACACCTGGATTTGCACCAGGCTATAAACACCTGGATTTGCACACACCAGGCTATAAACACCTGGATTTCCACACACCGCTCTATAAACACCTGGATTTGCACACACAGGCTATAAACACCTGGATTTGCACACACCACACTATAAATACCCGGATTTGCACACACCGCTCTATAAACACCTGGATTTTCACACACCAGGCTATAAACACCTGGATTTGCACACACCGCTCTACAACCTGGATTTGCACACACCGCTCTATAAACACCTGGATTTGCACACACCGCTCTATAAACACCTGGATTTGCACACCACTAGAAACACCTGGATTTGCACACACCGCTCTATAAACACCTGGATTTGCACACACCACTATAAACACCTGGGTTTGCACACGCCGCTCTATAAACACCTGGATTTGCACACGCCGCTCTATAAACACCTGGATGTGCACACCGCTCAAAAAACACCTGGATTTGCACACACCGCTCTATAAACACCTAGATTTGCACACACCGTGCTATAAACACCTGGATTTGCACACATCAGGCTATAAACACCTGGATCTGCACACACCGCTCTATAAACACCTGGATTTGCACACCGCTCTATAAACACCTGGATTTGCACACACCGCGCTATAAACACCTGGATTCGCATACACCAGCCTATAACGGCAGGATTTGCACACACCGCTCTATAAACACCTGGATTTGCACACACCGCTTTATAAACACCCGGATTTGCACACGCCGCTCTATAAACACCTGGATTTGCACACACCGCTCGAAAACACCTGGATTTGCACCGCGCTATAAACACCTGGATTTACACACACCGCCCAAAAACACCTGGATTTGCACACACCGCTCTATAAACACCTGGATTTGCACACCAGGCTATAAACACCTGGATTTGCACACACCAGGCTATAAACACCTGGATTTGCACACAACGCTCTATAAACACCTGGATTTGCACAAATCGCTCTATAACCTGGATTTGCACACATCAGGCTACAAAAACCTGGATCTGCACACACGGCTCTATAAACACCTGGATTTGCACACACCGCTCTATAAACACCTGGATTTGCACACCGCACTATAAACACCTGGATATGCACACACCAGGCTATAAACACCTGGATTTGCACACACCACGCTATAAACACCTGGATTTGCACACACCGCTTTATAAACACCTGGATTTGCACACGCCGCTCTATAAACACCTGGATTTGCACACACCGCTCGAAAACACCTGGATTTGCACCGCGCTATAAACACCTGGATTTACACACACCGCCCAAAAACACCTGGATTTGCACACACCGCTCTATAAACACCTGGATTTGCACACCAGGCTATAAACACCTGGATTTGCACACACCAGGCTATAAACACCTGGATTTGCACACAACGCTCTATAAACACCTGGATTTGCACAAATCGCTCTATAACCTGGATTTGCACACATCAGGCTACAAACACCTGGATCTGCACACACGGCTCTATAAACACCTGGATTTGCACACACCGCTCTATAAACACCTGGATTTGCACACCGCACTATAAACACCTGGATTTGCACACACCACGCTATAAACACCTGGATTTGCACACACCACACTATAAACACCTGGATTTGCACACACCGCGCTATAAACGCCTGGATTTGCACACTCCTCGCTATAAACGCCTGGATTTGCACACCGCTATGTAAACACCTGGATTTGCACACACCGCTCTATAAACACCTGGATTTGCACACACCAGGCTATAAACACCTGGATTTGCACACGCCGCTCTATAAACACCTGTATTTGCACACACCACACTATAAACACCTGGATTTGCACACACCAAGCTATAAACACCTGGATTTGCACACACCACTATAAACACCTGGATTTGCACACACCGCGCTATAAACGCCTGGATTTGCACACACCGCTCTATAAACACCTGGATTTGCACACACCGCTCTATAAACTCCTGGATTTGCACACACCAGGCTATAAACACCTGGATTTGCACACGCCGCTCTATAAACACCTGTATTTGCACACACCACACTATAAACACCTGGATTTGCACACACCAAGCTATAAACACCTGGATTTGCACACACCACTATAAACACCTGGATTTGCACACACCGCGCTATAAACGCCTGGATTTGCACACACCGCTCTATAAACACCTGGATTTGCACACACCGCTCTATAAACTCCTGGATTTGCACACACCAGGCTATAACGCCTGGATTTTCACACCGCTCTATAAACACCTGGATTTGCACACACCGCTCTATAAACACCTGGATTTGCACACACCAGGCTATAAACACCTGGATTTGCACACACCAGACGACAAACACCTGGATTTGCACACACCAGGCTATAAACACATGGATTTGCACACACCAGGCTATAAACACCTGGACTTGCACACACCAGGCTATAAACGCCTGGATTTGCACACACCGCTCTATAAACACCTAGATTTGCACACACCAGTCTATAAACACCTTGATTTGCACACACCGCTCTATAAACACCTGGATTTGCACACACCAGGCTATAAACACCTGGATTTGCACACCAGGCTATAAACACCTGGATTTGCACACACTGCTCTATAAACACCTGGATTTGCACACACCGCTCTATAAACAACTGGATTTGCACACATCGCTCTATACACACCTGGATTTGCACACACCACTATAAACACCTGGATTTGCACACACCGCTCTATAAACGCCTGGATTTGCACACAACGCTCTATAAACAAACGCCTGGATTTACACACACCGCTCTATAAACACCTGGATTTGCGCACACCAGGCTATAAACGCCTGGATTTGCACACACCGCTCTATAAACGCCTGGATTTGCACACACCAGGCTATAAACGCCTGGATTTGCACACACCGCTCTATAAACGCCTGGATTTGCACACACCGCTCTATGAACACCTGGATTTGCACACACCAGGCTATAAACGCCTGGATTTGCACACACCGCTCTATAAACACCTGGATTTGCACACACCAGGCTATAAACACCTGGATTTGCACACGCCGCTCTATAAACACCTGGATTCGGATACAGCAGGCTATAAACACCTGGATTTGCACCAGGCTATAAACACCTGGATTTGCACACACCAGGCTATAAACACCTGGATTTCCACACACCGCTCTATAAACACCTGGATTTGCACACACAGGCTATAAACACCTGGATTTGCACACACCACACTATAAATACCCGGATTTGCACACACCGCTCTATAAACACCTGGATTTTCACACACCAGGCTATAAACACCTGGATTTGCACACACCGCTCTATAACCTGGATTTGCACACACCGCTCTATAAACACCTGGATTTGCACACACCGCTCTATAAACACCTGGATTTGCACACCACTAGAAACACCTGGATTTGCACACACCGCTCTATAAACACCTGGATTTGCACACACCACTATAAACACCTGGGTTTGCACACGCCGCTCTATAAACACCTGGATTTGCACACGCCGCTCTATAAACACCTGGATGTGCACACCGCTCAAAAAACACCTGGATTTGCACACACCGCTCTATAAACACCTAGATTTGCACACACCGCGCTATAAACACCTGGATTTGCACACATCAGGCTATAAACACCTGGATCTGCACACACCGCTCTATAAACACCTGGATTTGCACACCGCTCTATAAACACCTGGATTTGCACACACCGCGCTATAAACACCTGGATTCGCATACACCAGCCTATAACGGCAGGATTTGCACACACCGCTCTATAAACACCTGGATTTGCACACACCGCTTTATAAACACCCGGATTTGCACACGCCGCTCTATAAACACCTGGATTTGCACACACCGCTCGAAAACACCTGGATTTGCACCGCGCTATAAACACCTGGATTTACACACACCGCCCAAAAACACCTGGATTTGCACACACCGCTCTATAAACACCTGGATTTGCACACCAGGCTATAAACACCTGGATTTGCACACACCAGGCTATAAACACCTGGATTTGCACACAACGCTCTATAAACACCTGGATTTGCACAAATCGCTCTATAACCTGGATTTGCACACATCAGGCTACAAACACCTGGATCTGCACACACGGCTCTATAAACACCTGGATTTGCACACACCGCTCTATAAACACCTGGATTTGCACACCGCACTATAAACACCTGGATATGCACACACCAGGCTATAAACACCTGGATTTGCACACACCACGCTATAAACACCTGGATTTGCACACACCGCTTTATAAACACCCGGATTTGCACACGCCGCTCTATAAACACCTGGATTTGCACACACCGCTCGAAAACACCTGGATTTGCACCGCGCTATAAACACCTGGATTTACACACACCGCCCAAAAACACCTGGATTTGCACACACCGCTCTATAAACACCTGGATTTGCACACCAGGCTATAAACACCTGGATTTGCACACACCAGGCTATAAACACCTGGATTTGCACACAACGCTCTATAAACACTTGGATTTGCACAAATCGCTCTATAACCTGGATTTGCACACATCAGGCTACAAACACCTGGATCTGCACACACGGCTCTATAAACACCTGGATTTGCACACACCGCTCTATAAACACCTGGATTTGCACACCGCACTATAAACACCTGGATTTGCACACACCACGCTATAAACACCTGGATTTGCACACACCACACTATAAACACCTGGATTTGCACACACCGCGCTATAAACGCCTGGATTTGCACACTCCTCGCTATAAACGCCTGGATTTGCACACCGCTATGTAAACACCTGGATTTGCACACACCGCTCTATAAACACCTGGATTTGCACACACCAGGCTATAAACACCTGGATTTGCACACGCCGCTCTACAAACACCTGTATTTGCACACACCACACTATAAACACCTGGATTTGCACACACCAAGCTATAAACACCTGGATTTGCACACACCACTATAAACACCTGGATTTGCACACACCGCGCTATAAACGCCTGGATTTGCACACACCGCTCTATAAACACCTGGATTTGCACACACCGCTCTATAAACTCCTGGATTTGCACACACCAGGCTATAACGCCTGGATTTTCACACCGCTCTATAAACACCTGGATTTGCACACACCGCTCTATAAACACCTGGATTTGCACACACCAGGCTATAAACACCTGGATTTGCACACACCAGACGACAAACACCTGGATTTGCACACACCAGGCTATAAACACATGGATTTGCACACACCAGGCTATAAACACCTGGACTTGCACACACCAGGCTATAAACGCCTGGATTTGCACACACTGCTCTATAAACACCTAGATTTGCACACACCAGTCTATAAACACCTTGATTTGCACACACCGCTCTATAAACACCTGGATTTGCACACACCAGGCTATAAACACCTGGATTTGCACACCAGGCTATAAACACCTGGATTTGCACACCAGGCTATAAACACCTGGATTTGCACACACCGCTCTATAACCTGGATTTGCATACACCGCGCTATAAACGCCTGGATTTGCACACACCGCGCTATAAACACCTGGATTTGCACACACCAGGCTATAAACACCTGGATTTGCACCCACGCTATAAACACCTGTATTTGCACACACCGCTCTATAAACACCTGGATTTGCACACACCAGGCTATAAACACCTGGATTTGCACACACCGCTCTATAAACACCTGGATTTGCACACACCGCTCTATAAACACCTGGATTTGCACACACCGCTCTATAAACGCCTGGATTTGCACACACCAGGCTATAAATGCCTGGATTTGCACACACCAGGCTATAAACGCCTGGATTTGCACACACCAGGCTATAAACGCCTGGATTTGCACACACCGCTCTATAAACACCTGGATTTGCACACACCAGGCTATAAACACCTGGATTTGCACACACCGCTCTATAAACACCTGGATTTGCACACACCAGGCTATAAACACCTGGATTTGCACACACCGCGCTATAAACACCTGAATTTACACACGCGCTATAAACGCCTGGATTTGCACACACCGCACTATAAACGGCAGGATTTACACACACCGCTATATAAACACCTGGATGTGCACACACCGCTCTATAAATACCTGGATTTGCACACACCAGGCTATAAACACCTGGATTTGCACACACCACTCTATAAACACCTGGATTTGCACACACCACACTATAAACACCTGGATTTGCACACACCAGGCTATAAACACCTGGATTTGCACACACCAGGCTATCAAAGCCTGGATTTGCACACACCAGGCTATAAACACCTGGATTTGCACACACCAGGCTATAAACGCCTGGATTTGCACACATCGCTCTATAAACACCTGGATTTGCACACACCAGGCTGTAAACGCCTGGATTTGCACACACCGCTCGAAAACACCTGGATTTGCACACACCAGGCTATAAACGCCTGGATTTGTACACACCGCTCTATAAACACCTGGATTTGCACACACCAGGCTATAAACACCTGGATTTGCACACACCGCTCTATAAACACCTGGATTTGCACACACCAGGCTATAAATACCTGGATTTGCACACACCGCGCTATAAACGCCTGGATTTGCACACACCGCTATGTACACCTGGATTTGCACACACCAGTCTATAAACACCTTGATTTGCACACACCGCTCTATAAACACCTGGATTTGCACACACCAGGCTATAAACACCTGGATTTGCACACCAGGCTATAAACACCTGGATTTGCACACCAGGCTATAAACACCTGGATTTGCACACACCGCTCTATAACCTGGATTTGCATACACCGCGCTATAAACGCCTGGATTTGCACACACCGCGCTATAAACACCTGGATTTGCACACACCAGGCTATAAACACCTGGATTTGCACCCACGCTATAAACACCTGTATTTGCACACACCGCTCTATAAACACCTGGATTTGCACACACCAGGCTATAAACACCTGGATTTGCACACACCGCTCTATAAACACCTGGATTTGCACACACCGCTCTATAAACACCTGGATTTGCACACACCGCTCTATAAACGCCTGGATTTGCACACACCAGGCTATAAATGCCTGGATTTGCACACACCAGGCTATAAACGCCTGGATTTGCACACACCAGGCTATAAACGCCTGGATTTGCACACACCGCTCTATAAACACCTGGATTTGCACACACCAGGCTATAAACACCTGGATTTGCACACACCGCTCTATAAACACCTGGATTTGCACACACCAGGCTATAAACACCTGGATTTGCACACACCGCGCTATAAACACCTGAATTTACACACGCGCTATAAACGCCTGGATTTGCACACACCGCACTATAAACGGCAGGATTTACACACACCGCTATATAAACACCTGGATGTGCACACACCGCTCTATAAATACCTGGATTTGCACACACCAGGCTATAAACACCTGGATTTGCACACACCACTCTATAAACACCTGGATTTGCACACACCACACTATAAACACCTGGATTTGCACACACCAGGCTATAAACACCTGGATTTGCACACACCAGGCTATCAAAGCCTGGATTTGCACACACCAGGCTATAAACACCTGGATTTGCACACACCAGGCTATAAACGCCTGGATTTGCACACATCGCTCTATAAACACCTGGATTTGCACACACCAGGCTGTAAACGCCTGGATTTGCACACACCGCTCGAAAACACCTGGATTTGCACACACCAGGCTATAAACGCCTGGATTTGTACACACCGCTCTATAAACACCTGGATTTGCACACACCAGGCTATAAACACCTGGATTTGCACACACCGCTCTATAAACACCTGGATTTGCACACACCAGGCTATAAATACCTGGATTTGCACACACCGCGCTATAAACACCTGGATTTGCACACACCGCTATGTACACCTGGATTTGCACACACCGCTCTCTAAACACCTGGATTTGCACACCACACTATAAACACCTGGATTTGCACCGCGCTATAAACGCCTGGATTTGCACACACCGCACTACAAACACCTGGATTTACACACACCGCTATATAAACACCTGGATTTGCACACACCGCTCTATAAACACCTGGATTTGCACACACCGCACTATAAACGCCTGGATTTACACACACCGCTATATAAACACCTGGATTTGCACACACCGCTCTATAAACACCTGGATTTGCACACACCACTCTATAAACACCTGGATTTGCACACCACACACTATGAACGCCTGGATTTGCACACACCAGGTTATAAACACCTGGATTCACACACACCAGGCTATAAACGCCCGGATTTGCACACACCAGGCTATAAACACCTGGATTTGCACACGCCGCTCTATAAACACCTGGATTTGCACACACCAGGCTATAAACACCTGGATTTGCACACACCAGGCTATCAACGCACGGATTTGCACACACCAGGCTATAACGCCTGGATTTGCACACCGCTCTATAAACACCTGGATTTGCACACACCGCTCTATAAACACCTGGATTTGCACATAACAGGTTATAAACACCTGGATTTGCACACACCACACTATAAATACCTGGATTTGCACACACCAGGCTATAAACACCTGGATTTGCACACACCGGGCTATAAACACCTGGATTCACACACACCAGGTTATAAACACCTGGATTCACACACACCAGGCTATAAACGCCCGGATTTGCACACACCAGGCTATAAACACCTGGATTTGCACACACCGCTCTATAAACACCTGGACTTGCACACACCAGGCTATAAACGCCTGGATTTGCACACACCGCTCTATAAACACCTAGATTTGCTCACACCAGGCTATAAACACCTGGATTTGCACACCAGGCTATAAACACCTGGATTTGCACACCAGGCTATAAACACCTGGATTTGCACACACCGCTCTATAACCTGGATTTGCATACACCGCGCTATAAACACCTGGATTTGCACACACCGCTCTATAAACACCTGGATTCACACACACCAGGTTATAAACACCTGGATTCACACACACCAGGCTATAAACGCCCGGATTTGCACACACCAGGCTATAAACACCTGGATTTGCACACGCCGCTCTATAAACACCTGGATTTGCACACACCAGGCTATAAACACCTGGATTTGCACACACCAGGCTATCAACGCACGGATTTGCACACACCAGGCTATAACGCCTGGATTTGCACACCGCTCTATAAACACCTGGATTTGCACACACCGCTCTATAAACACCTGGATTTGCACATAACAGGTTATAAACACCTGGATTTGCACACACCGCTATATAAACACCCAGATTTGCACACACCGCTCTATAAACACCTGGAAATGCACACACCGCTCTATAAACACCTGGATTTGCACACCAGGCTATAAACACCTGGATTTGCACACACCGCTCTATAAACACCTGGATTTGCACACACTGCTCGAAAAACACCTGGATTTGCACACACCAGGCTATAAACACCTGGATTTGCACACACCAGGCTATAAACACCTGGATTTGCACACACCGCTCTATAAACACCTGGATTTGCACACACCAGGCTATAAACGCCTGGATTTGTACACACCGCTCTATAAACACCTGGATTTGCACACACCAGGCTATAAACACCTGGATTTGCACACACCGCTCTATAAACACCTGGATTTGCACACACCAGGCTATAAACACCTGGATTTGCACACACCGCGCTATAAACACCTGGATTTGCACACACCGCTATGTACACCTGGATTTGCACACACCGCGCTATAAACACCTGGATTTGCACACACCGCTATGTACACCTGGATTTGCACACACCGCTCTCTAAACACCTGGATTTGCACACCGCACTATAAACACCTGGATTTGCACCGCGCTACAAACGCCTGGATTTGCACACACCGCACTATAAACACCTGGATTTACACACACCGCTATATAAACACCTGGATTTGCACACACCGCTCTATAAACACCTGGATTTGCACACACCGCACTATAAACGCCTGGATTTACACACACCGCTATATAAACACCTGGATTTGCACACACCGCTCTATAAACACCTGGATTTGCACACACCACTCAAAAACACCTGGATTTGCACACCACACACTATGAACGCCTGGATTTGCACACACCGCTCTATAAACACCTGGATTTGCACACACCACACTATAAATACCTGGATTTGCACACACCAGGCTATAAACACCTGGATTTGCACACACCAGGCTATAAACACCTGGATTCACACACACCAGGTTATAAACACCTGGAATCGCACACACCGCTCTATAAACACCTGGATTTGCACATACCATGTTATAAACACCTGTATTTGCACACACCGCTCAATAAACACCTGGATTTGCAAACACCACACTATAAACGTCTGGATTTGTATACACCGGTCTATAAACACCTGGATTTGCACACACCAGGCTATACACGCCTGGATTTGCACACACCAGGCTATAACGCCTGGATTTTCACACCGCTCTATAAACACCTGGATTTGCACACACCGCTCTATAAACACCTGGATTTGCACACACCAGGCTATAAACACCTGGATTTGCACACACCAGACGACAAACACCTGGATTTGCACACACCAGGCTATAAACACATGGATTTGCACACACCAGGCTATAAACACCTGGACTTGCACACACCAGGCTATAAACGCCTGGATTTGCACACACCGCTCTATAAACACCTAGATTTGCACACACCAGTCTATAAACACCTTGATTTGCACACACCGCTCTATAAACACCTGGATTTGCACACACCAGGCTATAAACACCTGGATTTGCACACCAGGCTATAAACACCTGGATTTGCACACACTGCTCTATAAACACCTGGATTTGCACACACCGCTCTATAAACAACTGGATTTGCACACACCGCTCTATACACACCTGGATTTGCACACACCACTATAAACACCTGGATTTGCACACACCGCTCTATAAACGCCTGGATTTGCACACAACGCTCTATAAACAAACGCCTGGATTTACACACACCGCTCTATAAACACCTGGATTTGCGCACACCAGGCTATAAACGCCTGGATTTGCACACACCGCTCTATAAACGCCTGGATTTGCACACACCAGGCTATAAACGCCTGGATTTGCACACACCGCTCTATAAACGCCTGGATTTGCACACACCGCTCTATGAACACCTGGATTTGCACACACCAGGCTATAAACGCCTGGATTTGCACACACCGCTCTATAAACACCTGGATTTGCACACACCAGGCTATAAACACCTGGATTTGCACACGCCGCTCTATAAACACCTGGATTCGGATACAGCAGGCTATAAACACCTGGATTTGCACCAGGCTATAAACACCTGGATTTGCACACACCAGGCTATAAACACCTGGATTTCCACACACCGCTCTATAAACACCTGGATTTGCACACACAGGCTATAAACACCTGGATTTGCACACACCACACTATAAATACCCGGATTTGCACACACCGCTCTATAAACACCTGGATTTTCACACACCAGGCTATAAACACCTGGATTTGCACACACCGCTCTATAACCTGGATTTGCACACACCGCTCTATAAACACCTGGATTTGCACACACCGCTCTATAAACACCTGGATTTGCACACCACTAGAAACACCTGGATTTGCACACACCGCTCTATAAACACCTGGATTTGCACACACCACTATAAACACCTGGGTTTGCACACGCCGCTCTATAAACACCTGGATTTGCACACGCCGCTCTATAAACACCTGGATGTGCACACCGCTCAAAAAACACCTGGATTTGCACACACCGCTCTATAAACACCTAGATTTGCACACACCGCGCTATAAACACCTGGATTTGCACACATCAGGCTATAAACACCTGGATCTGCACACACCGCTCTATAAACACCTGGATTTGCACACCGCTCTATAAACACCTGGATTTGCACACACCGCGCTATAAACACCTGGATTCGCACACACCGCTTTATAAACACCCGGATTTGCACACGCCGCTCTATAAACACCTGGATTTGCACACACCGCTCGAAAACACCTGGATTTGCACCGCGCTATAAACACCTGGATTTACACACACCGCCCAAAAACACCTGGATTTGCACACACCGCTCTATAAACACCTGGATTTGCACACCAGGCTATAAACACCTGGATTTGCACACACCAGGCTATAAACACCTGGATTTGCACACAACGCTCTATAAACACCTGGATTTGCACAAATCGCTCTATAACCTGGATTTGCACACATCAGGCTACAAACACCTGGATCTGCACACACGGCTCTATAAACACCTGGATTTGCACACACCGCTCTATAAACACCTGGATTTGCACACCGCACTATAAACACCTGGATATGCACACACCAGGCTATAAACACCTGGATTTGCACACACCACGCTATAAACACCTGGATTTGCACACACCGCTTTATAAACACCCGGATTTGCACACGCCGCTCTATAAACACCTGGATTTGCACACACCGCTCGAAAACACCTGGATTTGCACCGCGCTATAAACACCTGGATTTACACACACCGCCCAAAAACACCTGGATTTGCACACACCGCTCTATAAACACCTGGATTTGCACACCAGGCTATAAACACCTGGATTTGCACACACCAGGCTATAAACACCTGGATTTGCACACAACGCTCTATAAACACTTGGATTTGCACAAATCGCTCTATAACCTGGATTTGCACACATCAGGCTACAAACACCTGGATCTGCACACACGGCTCTATAAACACCTGGATTTGCACACACCGCTCTATAAACACCTGGATTTGCACACCGCACTATAAACACCTGGATTTGCACACACCACGCTATAAACACCTGGATTTGCACACACCACACTATAAACACCTGGATTTGCACACACCGCGCTATAAACGCCTGGATTTGCACACTCCTCGCTATAAACGCCTGGATTTGCACACCGCTATGTAAACACCTGGATTTGCACACACCGCTCTATAAACACCTGGATTTGCACACACCAGGCTATAAACACCTGGATTTGCACACGCCGCTCTACAAACACCTGTATTTGCACACACCACACTATAAACACCTGGATTTGCACACACCAAGCTATAAACACCTGGATTTGCACACACCACTATAAACACCTGGATTTGCACACACCGCGCTATAAACGCCTGGATTTGCACACACCGCTCTATAAACACCTGGATTTGCACACACCGCTCTATAAACTCCTGGATTTGCACACACCAGGCTATAACGCCTGGATTTTCACACCGCTCTATAAACACCTGGATTTGCACACACCGCTCTATAAACACCTGGATTTGCACACACCAGGCTATAAACACCTGGATTTGCACACACCAGACGACAAACACCTGGATTTGCACACACCAGGCTATAAACACATGGATTTGCACACACCAGGCTATAAACACCTGGACTTGCACACACCAGGCTATAAACGCCTGGATTTGCACACACTGCTCTATAAACACCTAGATTTGCACACACCAGTCTATAAACACCTTGATTTGCACACACCGCTCTATAAACACCTGGATTTGCACACACCAGGCTATAAACACCTGGATTTGCACACCAGGCTATAAACACCTGGATTTGCACACCAGGCTATAAACACCTGGATTTGCACACACCGCTCTATAACCTGGATTTGCATACACCGCGCTATAAACGCCTGGATTTGCACACACCGCGCTATAAACACCTGGATTTGCACACACCAGGCTATAAACACCTGGATTTGCACCCACGCTATAAACACCTGTATTTGCACACACCGCTCTATAAACACCTGGATTTGCACACACCAGGCTATAAACACCTGGATTTGCACACACCGCTCTATAAACACCTGGATTTGCACACACCGCTCTATAAACACCTGGATTTGCACACACCGCTCTATAAACGCCTGGATTTGCACACACCAGGCTATAAATGCCTGGATTTGCACACACCAGGCTATAAACGCCTGGATTTGCACACACCAGGCTATAAACGCCTGGATTTGCACACACCGCTCTATAAACACCTGGATTTGCACACACCAGGCTATAAACACCTGGATTTGCACACACCGCTCTATAAACACCTGGATTTGCACACACCAGGCTATAAACACCTGGATTTGCACACACCGCGCTATAAACACCTGAATTTACACACGCGCTATAAACGCCTGGATTTGCACACACCGCACTATAAACGGCAGGATTTACACACACCGCTATATAAACACCTGGATGTGCACACACCGCTCTATAAATACCTGGATTTGCACACACCAGGCTATAAACACCTGGATTTGCACACACCACTCTATAAACACCTGGATTTGCACACACCACACTATAAACACCTGGATTTGCACACACCAGGCTATAAACACCTGGATTTGCACACACCAGGCTATCAAAGCCTGGATTTGCACACACCAGGCTATAAACACCTGGATTTGCACACACCAGGCTATAAACGCCTGGATTTGCACACATCGCTCTATAAACACCTGGATTTGCACACACCAGGCTGTAAACGCCTGGATTTGCACACACCGCTCGAAAACACCTGGATTTGCACACACCAGGCTATAAACGCCTGGATTTGTACACACCGCTCTATAAACACCTGGATTTGCACACACCAGGCTATAAACACCTGGATTTGCACACACCGCTCTATAAACACCTGGATTTGCACACACCAGGCTATAAATACCTGGATTTGCACACACCGCGCTATAAACGCCTGGATTTGCACACACCGCTATGTACACCTGGATTTGCACACACCAGTCTATAAACACCTTGATTTGCACACACCGCTCTATAAACACCTGGATTTGCACACACCAGGCTATAAACACCTGGATTTGCACACCAGGCTATAAACACCTGGATTTGCACACCAGGCTATAAACACCTGGATTTGCACACACCGCTCTATAACCTGGATTTGCATACACCGCGCTATAAACGCCTGGATTTGCACACACCGCGCTATAAACACCTGGATTTGCACACACCAGGCTATAAACACCTGGATTTGCACCCACGCTATAAACACCTGTATTTGCACACACCGCTCTATAAACACCTGGATTTGCACACACCAGGCTATAAACACCTGGATTTGCACACACCGCTCTATAAACACCTGGATTTGCACACACCGCTCTATAAACACCTGGATTTGCACACACCGCTCTATAAACGCCTGGATTTGCACACACCAGGCTATAAATGCCTGGATTTGCACACACCAGGCTATAAACGCCTGGATTTGCACACACCAGGCTATAAACGCCTGGATTTGCACACACCGCTCTATAAACACCTGGATTTGCACACACCAGGCTATAAACACCTGGATTTGCACACACCGCTCTATAAACACCTGGATTTGCACACACCAGGCTATAAACACCTGGATTTGCACACACCGCGCTATAAACACCTGAATTTACACACGCGCTATAAACGCCTGGATTTGCACACACCGCACTATAAACGGCAGGATTTACACACACCGCTATATAAACACCTGGATGTGCACACACCGCTCTATAAATACCTGGATTTGCACACACCAGGCTATAAACACCTGGATTTGCACACACCACTCTATAAACACCTGGATTTGCACACACCACACTATAAACACCTGGATTTGCACACACCAGGCTATAAACACCTGGATTTGCACACACCAGGCTATCAAAGCCTGGATTTGCACACACCAGGCTATAAACACCTGGATTTGCACACACCAGGCTATAAACGCCTGGATTTGCACACATCGCTCTATAAACACCTGGATTTGCACACACCAGGCTGTAAACGCCTGGATTTGCACACACCGCTCGAAAACACCTGGATTTGCACACACCAGGCTATAAACGCCTGGATTTGTACACACCGCTCTATAAACACCTGGATTTGCACACACCAGGCTATAAACACCTGGATTTGCACACACCGCTCTATAAACACCTGGATTTGCACACACCAGGCTATAAATACCTGGATTTGCACACACCGCGCTATAAACACCTGGATTTGCACACACCGCTATGTACACCTGGATTTGCACACACCGCTCTCTAAACACCTGGATTTGCACACCACACTATAAACACCTGGATTTGCACCGCGCTATAAACGCCTGGATTTGCACACACCGCACTACAAACACCTGGATTTACACACACCGCTATATAAACACCTGGATTTGCACACACCGCTCTATAAACACCTGGATTTGCACACACCGCACTATAAACGCCTGGATTTACACACACCGCTATATAAACACCTGGATTTGCACACACCGCTCTATAAACACCTGGATTTGCACACACCACTCTATAAACACCTGGATTTGCACACCACACACTATGAACGCCTGGATTTGCACACACCAGGTTATAAACACCTGGATTCACACACACCAGGCTATAAACGCCCGGATTTGCACACACCAGGCTATAAACACCTGGATTTGCACACGCCGCTCTATAAACACCTGGATTTGCACACACCAGGCTATAAACACCTGGATTTGCACACACCAGGCTATCAACGCACGGATTTGCACACACCAGGCTATAACGCCTGGATTTGCACACCGCTCTATAAACACCTGGATTTGCACACACCGCTCTATAAACACCTGGATTTGCACATAACAGGTTATAAACACCTGGATTTGCACACACCACACTATAAATACCTGGATTTGCACACACCAGGCTATAAACACCTGGATTTGCACACACCGGGCTATAAACACCTGGATTCACACACACCAGGTTATAAACACCTGGATTCACACACACCAGGCTATAAACGCCCGGATTTGCACACACCAGGCTATAAACACCTGGATTTGCACACACCGCTCTATAAACACCTGGACTTGCACACACCAGGCTATAAACGCCTGGATTTGCACACACCGCTCTATAAACACCTAGATTTGCACACACCGCTCTATAAACGCCTGGATTTGCACACACCAGGCTATAAACGCCTGGATTTGCACACACCGCTCTATAAACGCCTGGATTTGCACACACCAGGCTATAAACGCCTGGATTTGCACACACCAGGCTATAAACGCCTGGATTTGCACACACCGCTCTATAAACGCCTGGATTTGCACACACCGCTCTATAAACGCCTGGATTTGCACACACCAGGCTATAAATGCCTGGATTTGCACACACCAGGCTATAAACGCCTGGATTTGCACACACCAGGCTATAAACGCCTGGATTTGCACACACCGCTCTATAAACACCTGGATTTGCACACACCAGGCTATAAACACCTGGATTTGCACACACCGCGCTATAAACACCTGAATTTACACACGCGCTATAAACGCCTGGATTTGCACACACCGCACTATAAACGGCAGGATTTACACACACCGCTATATAAACACCTGGATGTGCACACACCGCTCTATAAATACCTGGATTTGCACACACCAGGCTATAAACACCTGGATTTGCACACACCACTCTATAAACACCTGGATTTGCACACACCACACTATAAACACCTGGATTTGCACACACCAGGCTATAAACACCTGGATTTGCACACACCAGGCTATCAAAGCCTGGATTTGCACACACCAGGCTATAAACACCTGGATTTGCACACACCAGGCTATAAACGCCTGGATTTGCACACATCGCTCTATAAACACCTGGATTTGCACACACCAGGCTGTAAACGCCTGGATTTGCACACACCGCTCGAAAACACCTGGATTTGCACACACCAGGCTATAAACGCCTGGATTTGTACACACCGCTCTATAAACACCTGGATTTGCACACACCAGGCTATAAACACCTGGATTTGCACACACCGCTCTATAAACACCTGGATTTGCACACACCAGGCTATAAATACCTGGATTTGCACACACCGCGCTATAAACACCTGGATTTGCACACACCGCTATGTACACCTGGATTTGCACACACCGCTCTCTAAACACCTGGATTTGCACACCACACTATAAACACCTGGATTTGCACCGCGCTATAAACGCCTGGATTTGCACACACCGCACTACAAACACCTGGATTTACACACACCGCTATATAAACACCTGGATTTGCACACACCGCTCTATAAACACCTGGATTTGCACACACCGCACTATAAACGCCTGGATTTACACACACCGCTATATAAACACCTGGATTTGCACACACCGCTCTATAAACACCTGGATTTGCACACACCACTCTATAAACACCTGGATTTGCACACCACACACTATGAACGCCTGGATTTGCACACACCAGGTTATAAACACCTGGATTCACACACACCAGGCTATAAACGCCCGGATTTGCACACACCAGGCTATAAACACCTGGATTTGCACACGCCGCTCTATAAACACCTGGATTTGCACACACCAGGCTATAAACACCTGGATTTGCACACACCAGGCTATCAACGCACGGATTTGCACACACCAGGCTATAACGCCTGGATTTGCACACCGCTCTATAAACACCTGGATTTGCACACACCGCTCTATAAACACCTGGATTTGCACATAACAGGTTATAAACACCTGGATTTGCACACACCACACTATAAATACCTGGATTTGCACACACCAGGCTATAAACACCTGGATTTGCACACACCGGGCTATAAACACCTGGATTCACACACACCAGGTTATAAACACCTGGATTCACACACACCAGGCTATAAACGCCCGGATTTGCACACACCAGGCTATAAACACCTGGATTTGCACACACCGCTCTATAAACACCTGGACTTGCACACACCAGGCTATAAACGCCTGGATTTGCACACACCGCTCTATAAACACCTAGATTTGCTCACACCAGGCTATAAACACCTGGATTTGCACACCAGGCTATAAACACCTGGATTTGCACACCAGGCTATAAACACCTGGATTTGCACACACCGCTCTATAACCTGGATTTGCATACACCGCGCTATAAACACCTGGATTTGCACACACCGCTCTATAAACACCTGGATTCACACACACCAGGTTATAAACACCTGGATTCACACACACCAGGCTATAAACGCCCGGATTTGCACACACCAGGCTATAAACACCTGGATTTGCACACGCCGCTCTATAAACACCTGGATTTGCACACACCAGGCTATAAACACCTGGATTTGCACACACCAGGCTATCAACGCACGGATTTGCACACACCAGGCTATAACGCCTGGATTTGCACACCGCTCTATAAACACCTGGATTTGCACACACCGCTCTATAAACACCTGGATTTGCACATAACAGGTTATAAACACCTGGATTTGCACACACCGCTATATAAACACCCAGATTTGCACACACCGCTCTATAAACACCTGGAAATGCACACACCGCTCTATAAACACCTGGATTTGCACACCAGGCTATAAACACCTGGATTTGCACACACCGCTCTATAAACACCTGGATTTGCACACACTGCTCGAAAAACACCTGGATTTGCACACACCAGGCTATAAACACCTGGATTTGCACACACCAGGCTATAAACACCTGGATTTGCACACACCAGGCTATAAACACCTGGATTTGCACCGCTCTATACACCTGGATTTGCACCAGGCTATAAACACCTGGATTTGCACACAGCGGGCTATAAACACCTGGATTTGCACACTGCTCTATAAACACCTGGATTTGCACACACCAGGCTATAAACACCTGGATTTGCACACACCGCTCTATAAACACCTGGATTTGCACACACCAGGCTATAAACGCCTGGATTTGTACACACCGCTCTATAAACACCTGGATTTGCACACACCAGGCTATAAACACCTGGATTTGCACACACCGCTCTATAAACACCTGGATTTGCACACACCAGGCTATAAACACCTGGATTTGCACACACCGCGCTATAAACACCTGGATTTGCACACACCGCTATGTACACCTGGATTTGCACACACCGCGCTATAAACACCTGGATTTGCACACACCGCTATGTACACCTGGATTTGCACACACCGCTCTCTAAACACCTGGATTTGCACACCGCACTATAAACACCTGGATTTGCACCGCGCTACAAACGCCTGGATTTGCACACACCGCACTATAAACACCTGGATTTACACACACCGCTATATAAACACCTGGATTTGCACACACCGCTCTATAAACACCTGGATTTGCACACACCGCACTATAAACGCCTGGATTTACACACACCGCTATATAAACACCTGGATTTGCACACACCGCTCTATAAACACCTGGATTTGCACACACCACTCAAAAACACCTGGATTTGCACACCACACACTATGAACGCCTGGATTTGCACACACCGCTCTATAAACACCTGGATTTGCACACACCACACTATAAATACCTGGATTTGCACACACCAGGCTATAAACACCTGGATTTGCACACACCATGCTATAAACACCTGGATTCACACACACCAGGTTATAAACACCTGGAATCGCACACACCGCTCTATAAACACCTGGATTTGCACATACCATGTTATAAACACCTGTATTTGCAAACACCGCTATATAAACACCTGGATTTGCACACACCGCTCTATAAACACCTGGATTTGCACACACCGCTCTATAAACACCTGGATTTGCACACACCAGGCTATAAACACCTGGATTTGCACACACCAGGCTATAAACACCTGGTTTTGCACACACCAGGCTATAAACACCTTTATTTGCACACGAGGCTATAAACACCTGGAAATGCACACACCGCTCTATAAACACCTGGATTTGCACACACTGCTCTATAAACACCTGGATTTGCACACACCAGGCTATAAACACCTGGATTTGCACACACCAGGCTATAAACACCTGGATTTGCACACCAGGCTATAAACGTCTGGATTTGCACACCAGGCTATAAACGCCTGGATTTGCACACACCACACTATAAACACCTGGATTTGTACACAGCGCTCTGTAAACACCTGGATTTGCATACACCAGGCTATAAACAACTGGATTTGTACACACCGCTCTATAAACACCTGGATTTGCACACACCAGGCTATAAACACCTGGATTTGCACACACCGCTCTATAAACACCTGGATTTGTATACAGCGCTCTATAAACACCTGGATTCGCATACACCAGGCTATAAACACCTGGATTTGCACACACTGCTCTATAAACACCTGGATTTGCACACACCGCTCTATAAACACCTGGATTTGCACACCGCTCTTTCAACGCCTGGATTTGCACACACCAGGCTATAAACGTCTGGATTTGCACACACCAGGCTATAAACACCTGGATTTGCACACACCAGGCTATAAACGCCTGGATTTGCACACACCAGGCTATAACGCCTGGATTTGCACACCGCTCTATAAACACCTGGATTTGCACACACCGCTCTATAAACACCTGGATTTGCACATACCAGGTTATAAACACCTGGATTTGCACACACCGCTATATAAACACCTGGATTTGCACACACCGCTCTATAAACACCTGGATTTGCACACACCGCTCTATAAACACCTGGATTTGCACACACCAGGCTATAAACACCTGGATTTGCACACCAGGCTATAAACGTCTGGATTTGCACACCAGGCTATAAACGCCTTTATTTGCACACACCACACTATAAACACCTGGATTTGTACACAGCGCTCTGTAAACACCTGGATTTGCATACACCAGGCTATAAACAACTGGATTTGTACACACCGCTCTATAAACACCTGGATTTGCACACACCAGGCTATAAACACCTGGATTTGCACACACCGCTCTATAAACACCTGGATTTGTATACAGCGCTCTATAAACACCTGGATTCGCATACACCAGGCTATAAACACCTGGATTTGCACACACCGCACTATAAACACCTGGATTTGCACACCGCTCTTCCAACGCCTGGATTTGCACACACCAGGCTATAAACACCTGGATTTGCACACACCAGGCTATAAACACCTGGATTTGCACACACCAGGCTATAAACGCCTGGATTTGCACACAACGCACGATAAACACCTGGAATTGCACACACCAGGCTATAAACACCTGGATTTGCACACACCAGGCTATCAACGCACGGATTTGCACACCACACTATAAACACCTGGATTTGCACACACCGCTCTATAAACGCCTGGATTTGCACACACCAGGCTATAAACACCTGGATTTGCACACCGCTCTATAAACGTCTCCATTTGCACACACCGCTCTATAAACACCTGGATTTGCACACATCGCTCTTTAAACGCCTGGATTCGCATACACCAGGCTATAAACACCTGGATTTGCACACACTGCTCTATAAACACCTGGATTTGCATACCGCTCTATAAACACCTGGATTTGCACACACCGCTCTATAAACACCTGGATTTGCACCGCTCTATAAACGCCTGGATTTGCACACACCAGGCTATAAACGCCTGGATTTGCTCACACCAGGCTATAAACACCTGGATTTGCACACACCAGGCTATAAACGCCTGGATTTGCACACACCGCTCTATAAACACCTGGATTTACACACACCGCTCTATAAACACCTGGATTTGCACACACCAGACTATAAACACCTGGATTTGCACACACCAGGCTATAAACACCTGGATTTGCACATCAGGCTATAAACGCCTGGATTTGCACACCAGGCTATAAACGCCTGAATTTGCACACACCACACTACAAACACCTGGATTTGTACAGCGCTCTGTAAACACCTGGATTTGCATACACCAGGCTATAAACACCTGGATTTGCACACACCGCTCTATAAACACCTGTATTTGCACACACCAGGCTATACATCTGGATTTGCACACACCGCTATATAAACGCCTGGATTTGCACACACCAGGCTATAAATACCTGGATTTGCACACACCAGGCTATAAACGCCTGGATTTGCACACACCGCTCCATAACTTGGATTTGCACACACCAGGCTATAAACACCTGGATTTGCACACACCGCTCTATAAACACCTGGATTTGCACACACCGCTCCATAACTTGGATTTGCACACACCGCTCTATAAACACCTGGATTTGCACACACCAGGCTATAAACACCTGGATTTGCACACACCAGACGACAAACACCTGGATTTGCACACACCAGGCTATAAATACCTGGATTTGCACACACCAGGCTATAAACGCCTGGATTTGCACACACCGCTCTCTAAACACCTAGATTTGCACACACCAGGCTATAAACACCTGGATTTGCACACCGCTCTATAAACACCTGGATTTGCACACACCAGGCTATAAACACCTGGATTTGCACACCACTCTATAAACACCTGGATTTGCACACACCGCTCTATTAACACCTGGATTTGCACACACCACTATAAACACATGGATTTGCACACGCCGCACTACAAACACCTGGATTTGCACAAACTGCTATAAACACCTGGATTTGCACACATCAGGCTATAAACACCTGGATCTGCACACAGCGTTCTATAAACACCTGGATTTGCACACACCAGACGACAAACACCTGGATTTGCACACACCAGGCTATAAATACCTGGATTTGCACACACCAGGCTATAAACGCCTGGATTTGCACACACCGCTCTCTAAACACCTAGATTTGCACACACCAGGCTATAAACACCTGGATTTGCACACCGCTCTATAAACACCTGGATTTGCACACACCAGGCTATAAATACCTGGATTTGCACACACCAGGCTATAAACGCCTGGATTTGCACACACCGCTCTCTAAACACCTAGATTTGCACACACCAGGCTATAAACACCTGGATTTGCACACCACACTATAAACACCTGGATTTGCACACACCGCGCTATAAACGCCTGGATTTGCACACACAGCTCTATAAACACCTGGATTTGCACACACCGCTCTATAAACACCTGGATTTGCACACACCAGGCTATAAACGCCTGGATTTGCACACACCAGGCTATAAACACCTGGATTTGCACACACCAGGCTATAAACGCCTGGATTTGCACACACCGCTCTATAAACACCTGGATTTGCACACACCAGGCTATAAACACCTGGATTTGCACACACCGCTCTATAAACACCTGGATTTGCACACACCGCTTTATAAATGCCTGGATTTGCACACGCCACTCTATAAACACCTGGAGTTGCACACACCGCTCTATAAACACCTGGATTTGCAAACACCGTGCTATAAACACCTGGATTTACACACACCGCCCAAAAACACCTGGATTTGCACACCGCTCTATAAACACCTGGATTTGCACACCAGGCTATAAACACCTGGATTTGCACACACCAGGCTATAAACACCTGGATTTGCACACACCGCTCTATAAACACCTGGATTTGCACACACCACACTATAAACACCTGGATTTGCACACACCGCGCTATAAACGCCTGGATTTGCACACCGCTATATAAACACCTAGATTTGCACACACCGCTCTATAAACACCTGGATTTGCACACACCAGGCTATAAACACCTGGATTTGCACACGTCGCTCTATAAACACCTGGATTTGCACACACCAAGCTATAAACACCTGGATTTGCACACACCACACTATAAACACCTGGATTTGCACACACCGCGCTATAAACGCCTGGATTTGCACACACCGCTCTATAAACACCTGGATTTGCACACACCGCTCTATAAACACCTGGATTTGCACACACCGCTCTATAAACACCTGGATTTGCACACACCAGGCTATAAACGCCTGGATTTGCACACACCAGGCTATAAACACCTGGATTTGCACACACCAGGCTATAAACGCCTGGATTTGCACACACCGCTCTATAAACACCTGGATTTGCACACACCAGGCTATAAACACCTGGATTTGCACAAACCGCTCTATAAACACCTGGATTTGCACACACCGCTTTATAAATGCCTGGATTTGCACACGCCACTCTATAAACACCTGGAGTTGCACACACCGCTCTATAAACACCTGGATTTGCACACACCGTGCTATAAACACCTGGATTTACACACACCGCCCAAAAACACCTGGATTTGCACACCGCTCTATAAACACCTGGATTTGCACACCAGGCTATAAACACCTGGATTTGCACACACCAGGCTATAAACACCTGGATTTGCACACACCGCTCTATAAACACCTGGATTTGCACACACCACACTATAAACACCTGGATTTGCACACACCGCGCTATAAACGCCTGGATTTGCACACCGCTATATAAACACCTAGATTTGCACACACCGCTCTATAAACACCTGGATTTGCACACACCAGGCTATAAACACCTGGATTTGCACACGTCGCTCTATAAACACCTGGATTTGCACACACCAAGCTATAAACACCTGGATTTGCACACACCACACTATAAACACCTGGATTTGCACACACCGCGCTATAAACGCCTGGATTTGCACACACCGCTCTATAAACACCTGGATTTGCACACACCGCTCTATAAACACCTGGATTTGCACACACCAGGCTATAACGCCTGGATTTGCATATCGCTCTATAAACACCTGGATTTGCACACACCGCTCTATAAACACCTGGATTTGCACACACCAGGCTAAAAACACCTGGATTTGCACACCGCTATATAAACACCTGGATTTGCACACACCGCTCTATAAACACCTGGATTTGCACACACCGCTCGATAAACACCTGGATTTTCACACACCAGGCTATAAACACCTGGATTTGCACACACCGCTCTATAAACACCTGGATTTGCACACACCGCTCTATAAACACCTGGATTTGCACACACCAGGCTATAAACACCTGGATTTGCACACACCAGACGACAAACACCTGGATTTGCACACACCAGGCTATAAATACCTGGATTTGCACACACCAGGCTATAAACGCCTGGATTTGCACACACCGCTCCATAACTTGGATTTGCACACACCAGGCTATAAACACCTGGATTTGCACACACCGCTCTATAAACACCTGGATTTGCACACACCGCTCCATAACTTGGATTTGCACACACCGCTCTATAAACACCTGGATTTGCACACACCAGGCTATAAACACCTGGATTTGCACACACCAGACGACAAACACCTGGATTTGCACACACCAGGCTATAAATACCTGGATTTGCACACACCAGGCTATAAACGCCTGGATTTGCACACACCGCTCTCTAAACACCTAGATTTGCACACACCAGGCTATAAACACCTGGATTTGCACACCGCTCTATAAACACCTGGATTTGCACACACCAGGCTATAAACACCTGGATTTGCACACCACTCTATAAACACCTGGATTTGCACACACCGCTCTATTAACACCTGGATTTGCACACACCACTATAAACACATGGATTTGCACACGCCGCACTACAAACACCTGGATTTGCACAAACTGCTATAAACACCTGGATTTGCACACATCAGGCTATAAACACCTGGATCTGCACACAGCGTTCTATAAACACCTGGATTTGCACACACCAGACGACAAACACCTGGATTTGCACACACCAGGCTATAAATACCTGGATTTGCACACACCAGGCTATAAACGCCTGGATTTGCACACACCGCTCTCTAAACACCTAGATTTGCACACACCAGGCTATAAACACCTGGATTTGCACACCGCTCTATAAACACCTGGATTTGCACACACCAGGCTATAAATACCTGGATTTGCACACACCAGGCTATAAACGCCTGGATTTGCACACACCGCTCTCTAAACACCTAGATTTGCACACACCAGGCTATAAACACCTGGATTTGCACACCACACTATAAACACCTGGATTTGCACACACCGCGCTATAAACGCCTGGATTTGCACACACAGCTCTATAAACACCTGGATTTGCACACACCGCTCTATAAACACCTGGATTTGCACACACCAGGCTATAAACGCCTGGATTTGCACACACCAGGCTATAAACACCTGGATTTGCACACACCAGGCTATAAACGCCTGGATTTGCACACACCGCTCTATAAACACCTGGATTTGCACACACCAGGCTATAAACACCTGGATTTGCACACACCGCTCTATAAACACCTGGATTTGCACACACCGCTTTATAAATGCCTGGATTTGCACACGCCACTCTATAAACACCTGGAGTTGCACACACCGCTCTATAAACACCTGGATTTGCACACACCGTGCTATAAACACCTGGATTTACACACACCGCCCAAAAACACCTGGATTTGCACACCGCTCTATAAACACCTGGATTTGCACACCAGGCTATAAACACCTGGATTTGCACACACCAGGCTATAAACACCTGGATTTGCACACACCGCTCTATAAACACCTGGATTTGCACACACCACACTATAAACACCTGGATTTGCACACACCGCGCTATAAACGCCTGGATTTGCACACCGCTATACAAACACCTAGATTTGCACACACCGCTCTATAAACACCTGGATTTGCACACACCAGGCTATAAACACCTGGATTTGCACACGTCGCTCTATAAACACCTGGATTTGCACACACCAAGCTATAAACACCTGGATTTGCACACACCACACTATAAACACCTGGATTTGCACACACCGCGCTATAAACGCCTGGATTTGCACACACCGCTCTATAAACACCTGGATTTGCACACACCGCTCTATAAACACCTGGATTTGCACACACCAGGCTATAACGCCTGGATTTGCATATCGCTCTATAAACACCTGGATTTGCACACACCGCTCTATAAACACCTGGATTTGCACACACCAGGCTAAAAACACCTGGATTTGCACACCGCTATATAAACACCTGGATTTGCACACACCGCTCTATAAACACCTGGATTTGCACACACCGCTCGATAAACACCTGGATTTGCACACACCAGGCTATAAACACCTGGATTTGCACACACCGCTCTATAAACACCTGGATTTGCACACACCGCTCTATAAACACCTGGATTTGCACACACCAGGCTATAAACACCTGGATTTGCACACACCAGACGACAAACACCTGGATTTGCACACACCAGGCTATAAATACCTGGATTTGCACACACCAGGCTATAAACGCCTGGATTTGCACACACCGCTCCATAACTTGGATTTGCACACACCAGGCTATAAACACCTGGATTTGCACACACCGCTCTATAAACACCTGGATTTGCACACACCGCTCCATAACTTGGATTTGCACACACCGCTCTATAAACACCTGGATTTGCACACACCAGGCTATAAACACCTGGATTTGCACACACCAGACGACAAACACCTGGATTTGCACACACCAGGCTATAAATACCTGGATTTGCACACACCAGGCTATAAACGCCTGGATTTGCACACACCGCTCTCTAAACACCTAGATTTGCACACACCAGGCTATAAACACCTGGATTTGCACACCGCTCTATAAACACCTGGATTTGCACACACCAGGCTATAAACACCTGGATTTGCACACCACTCTATAAACACCTGGATTTGCACACACCGCTCTATTAACACCTGGATTTGCACACACCACTATAAACACATGGATTTGCACACGCCGCACTACAAACACCTGGATTTGCACAAACTGCTATAAACACCTGGATTTGCACACATCAGGCTATAAACACCTGGATCTGCACACAGCGTTCTATAAACACCTGGATTTGCACACACCGCTCTATAAATACCTGGATTTGCACACCGCTCTATAAACACCTGGATTTGAACACACCGCTCTATAAACACCTGGATTTGCACACACCAGGCTATAAACACCTGGATTTGCACCGCTCTATACACCTGGATTTGCACCAGGCTATAAACACCTGGATTTGCACACAGCGGGCTATAAACACCTGGATTTGCACACTGCTCTATAAACACCTGTATTTGCACACACCAGGCTATAAACACCTGGATTTGCACACACCGCTCTATAAACACCTGGATTTGCACACACCAGCTATAAACACCTGGATTTGCACACACCAGACGACAAACACCTGGATTTGCTCACATCAGGCTATAAACACCTGGATTTGCACACCAGGCTATAAACACCTGGATTTGCACACCAGGCTATAAACGCCTGGATTTGCATACACCACTCTATAAACACCTGGATTTGCACACACCGCTCTATAAACACATGGATCTGCACACACAGCTCTATAAACACCTGGATTTGCACACACCAGGCTATAAACACCTGGATTTGCACACACCGCTCTATAAACACCTGGATTTGCACACACCACACTATAAACACCTGGATTTGCATACCGCGCTATAAACGCCTGGATTTGCACACACCGCGCTATAAACACCTGGATTTGCACACACCAGGCTATAAACACCTGGATTTGCACCCATGCTATAAACACCTGTATTTGCACACACCGCTCTATAAACACCTGGATTTGCACACACCAGGCTATAAACACCTGGATTTGCACACGCTCTATAAACACCTGGATTTGCACACACCAGACTATAAACACCTGGATTTGCATACACCGCGCTATAAACGCCTGGATTTGCACACACCGCGCTATAAACGCCTGGATTTGCACACACCGCTCTATAAACGCCTGGATTTGCACACACCAGGCTATAAATGCCTGGATTTGCACACACCAGGCTATAAATGCCTGGATTTGCACACACCAGGCTATAAACACCTGGATTTGCACACACCAGGCTATAAACGCCTGGATTTGCACACACCGCTCTATAAACACCTGGATTTGCACACACCAGGCTATAAACACCTGGATTTGCACACACCGCTCTATAAACACCTGGATTTGCACACCAGGCTATAAACACCTGGATTTGCACACACCGCTCTATAAACACCTGGATTTGTATACAGCGCTCTATAAACACCTGGATTCGCATACACCAGGCTATAAACACCTGGATTTGCACACACTGCTCTATAAACACCTGGATTTGCACACACCGCACTATAAACACCTGGATTTGCACACCGCTCTTTCAACGCCTGGATTTGCACACACCAGGCTATAAACGCCTGGATTTGCACACACCAGGCTATAAACGCCTGGATTTGCACACACCAGGCTATAACGCCTGGATTTGCACACCGCTCTATAAACACCTGGATTTGCACACACCGCTCTATAAACACCTGGATTTGCACATACCAGGTTATAAACACCTGGATTTGCACACACCGCTATATAAACACCTGGATTTGCACACACCGCTCTATAAACACCTGGATTTGCACACACCGCTCTATAAACACCTGGATTTGCACACACCAGGCTATAAACACCTGGATTTGCACACACCAGGCTATAAACACCTGGATTTGCACACACCAGGCTATAAACACCTTTATTTGCACACACGAGGCTATAAACACCTGGAAATGCACACACCGCTCTATAAACACCTGGATTTGCACACCAGGCTATAAACACCTGGATTTGCACACACCGCTCTACAAACACCTGGATTTGCACACACTGCTCTATAAACACCTGGATTTGCACACATCAGGCTATAAACACCTGGATTTGCACACACCAGGCTATAAACACCTGGATTTGCACACCAGGCTATAAACGTCTGGATTTGCACACCAGGCTATAAACGCCTGGATTTGCACACACCACACTATAAACACCTGGATTTGTACACAGCGCTCTGTAAACACTTGGATTTGCATACACCAGGCTATAAACAACTGGATTTGTACACACCGCTCTATAAACACCTGGATTTGCACACACCAGGCTATAAACACCTGGATTTGCACACACCGCTCTATAAACACCTGGATTTGTATACAGCGCTCTATAAACACCTGGATTCGCATACACCAGGCTATAAACACCTGGATTCGCACACACTGCTCTATAAACACCTGGATTTGCACACACCGCACTATAAACACCTGGATTTGCACACCGCTCTTCCAACGCCTGGATTTGCACACACCAGGCTATAAACGCCTGGATTTGCACACACCAGGCTATAAACACCTGGATTTGCACACACCAGGCTATAAACGCCTGGATTTGCACACAACGCACGATAAACACCTGGAATTGCACACACCAGGCTATAAACACCTGGATTTGCACACACCAGGCTATCAACGCACGGATTTGCACACCACACTATAAACACCTGGATTTGCACACACCGCTCTATAAACGCCTGGATTTGCACACACCAGGCTATAAACACCTGGATTTGCACACCGCTCTATAAACGCCTGGATTTGCACACACCGCTCTATAAACGCCTGGATTCGCATACACCAGGCTATAAACACCTGGATTTGCACACACTGCTCTATAAACACCTGGATTTGCATACCGCTCTATAAACACCTGGATTTGCACACACCGCTCTATAAACACCTGGATTTGCACCGCTCTATAAACGCCTGGATTTGCACACACCAGGCTATAAACGCCTGGATTTTCTCACACCAGGCTATAAACACCTGGATTTGCACACACCAGGCTATAAACGCCTGGATTTGCACACACCGCTCTATAAACACCTGGATTTACACACACCGCTCTATAAACACCTGGATTTGCACACACCAGACTATAAACACCTGGATTTGCACACACCAGGCTATAAACACCTGGATTTGCACATCAGGCTATAAACGCCTGGATTTGCACACCAGGCTATAAACGCCTGGATTTGCACACACCACACTACAAACACCTGGATTTGTACAGCGCTCTAAACACCTGGATTTGCATACACCAGGCTATAAACACCTGGATTTGCACACACCGCTCTATAAACACCTGTATTTGCACACACCAGGCTATACATCTGGATTTGCACACACCGCTATATAAACACCTGGATTTGCACACACCAGGCTATAAACACCTGGATTTGCACACACCAGGCTATAAACGCCTGGATTTGCACAGACCAGGCTATAAACACCTGGATTTGCACACACCAGGCTATAAACGCCTGGATTTGCACACACCGCTCTATAAACACCTGGATTTGCACACACCGCTTTATAAACGCCTGGATTTGCACACGCCACTCTATAAACACCTGGAGTTGCACACACCGCTCTATAAACACCTGGATTTGCACACACCGCGCTATAAACACCTGGATTTACACACACCGCCCAAAAACACCTGGATTTGCACACCGCTCTATAAACACCTGGATTTGCACACCAGGCTATAAACACCTGGATTTGCACACACCAGGCTATAAACACCTGGATTTGCACACACCGCTCTATAAACACCTGGATTTGCACAAATCGCTCTATAACCTGGATTTGCACACATCGGGCTACAAACACCTGGATCTGCACACACGGCTCTATAAACACCTGGATTTGCACACGCCGCTTTATAAACACCTGGATTTGCACACCGCTCTATAAACACCTGGATTTGCACACATCAGGCTATAAACACATGGATCTGCACACACAGCTCTATAAACACCTGGATTTGCACGCACCAGGCTATAAACACCTGGATTTGCACACACCGCTCTATAAACACCTGGATTTGTATACACCAGGCTATAAACACCTGGATTTAAACACCAGGCTATAAACGCCTGGATTTGCACACCAGGCTATAAACGTCTGGATTTGCACACACCACACTATAAACACCTGGATTTGTACACAGCGCTCTGTAAACACCTGGAATTGCATACACCAGGCTATAAACACCTGGATTTGTACACCACTCTATAAACACCTGGATTCGCATACACCAGGCTATGAACACCTGGATTTGCACACACCGCTATGAACACCTGGATTTGCACACACCAGGCTATAAACGCCTGGATTTGCACACACCAGGCTATAAACACCTGGATTTGCACACACCAGGCTATAAACGCCTGGATTTGCACACACCAGGCTATAAACACCTGGATTTGCACACACCGCTCTATAAACACCTGGACTTGCACACACCAGGCTATAAACGCCTGGATTTGCACACACCGCTCTATAAACACCTAGATTTGCACACACCAGTCTATAACCACCTTGATTTGCACACACCGCTCTATAAACACCTGGATTTGCACACACCAGGCTATAAACACCTGGATTTGCACACCAGGCTATAAACACCTGGATTTGCACACCAGGCTATAAACACCTGGATTTGCACACACCGCTCTATAACCTGGATTTGCATACACCGCGCTATAAACGCCTGGATTTGCACACACCGCGCTATAAACACCTGGATTTGCACACACCAGGCTATAAACACCTGGATTTGCACACACCGCTCTATAAACACCTGGATTCACACACACCAGGTTATAAACACCTGGATTCACACACACCAGGCTATAAACGCCCGGATTTGCACACACCAGGCTATAAACACCTGGATTTGCACACGCCGCTCTATAAACACCTGGATTTGCACACACCAGGCTATAAACACCTGGATTTGCACACACCAGGCTATCAACGCACGGATTTGCACACACCAGGCTATAACGCCTGGATTTGCACACCGCTCTATAAACACCTGGATTTGCACACACCGCTCTATAAACACCTGGATTTGCACATAACAGGTTATAAACACCTGGATTTGCACACACCGCTATATAAACACCCGGATTTGCACACACCGCTCTATAAACACCTGGAAATGCACACACCGCTCTATAAACACCTGGATTTGCACACCAGGCTATAAACACCTGGATTTGCACACACCGCTCTATAAACACCTGGATTTGCACACACTGCTCTATAAACACCTGGATTTGCACACACCAGGCTATAAACACCTGGATTTGCACACACCAGGCTATAAACACCTGGATTTGCACACACCAGGCTATAAACACCTGGATTTGCACCGCTCTATACACCTGGATTTGCACCAGGCTATAAACACCTGGATTTGCACACAGCGGGCTATAAACACCTGGATTTGCACACTGCTCTATAAACACCTGGATTTGCACACACCAGGCTATAAACACCTGGATTTGCACACACCGCTCTATAAACACCTGGATTTGCACACACCAGGCTATAAACGCCTGGATTTGTACACACCGCTCTATAAACACCTGGATTTGCATACCGCTCTATAAACACCTGGATTTGCACACACCGCTCTATAAACACCTGGATTTGCACCGCTCTATAAACGCCTGGATTTGCACACACCAGGCTATAAACGCCTGGATTTGCTCACACCAGGCTATAAACACCTGGATTTGCACACACCAGGCTATAAACGCCTGGATTTGCACACACCGCTCTATAAACACCTGGATTTACACACACCGCTCTATAAACACCTGGATTTGCACACACCAGACTATAAACACCTGGATTTGCACACACCAGGCTATAAACACCTGGATTTGCACATCAGGCTATAAACGCCTGGATTTGCACACCAGGCTATAAACGCCTGAATTTGCACACACCACACTACAAACACCTGGATTTGTACAGCGCTCTGTAAACACCTGGATTTGCATACACCAGGCTATAAACACCTGGATTTGCACACACCGCTCTATAAACACCTGTATTTGCACACACCAGGCTATACATCTGGATTTGCACACACCGCTATATAAACGCCTGGATTTGCACACACCAGGCTATAAATACCTGGATTTGCACACACCAGGCTATAAACGCCTGGATTTGCACACACCGCTCCATAACTTGGATTTGCACACACCAGGCTATAAACACCTGGATTTGCACACACCGCTCTATAAACACCTGGATTTGCACACACCGCTCCATAACTTGGATTTGCACACACCGCTCTATAAACACCTGGATTTGCACACACCAGGCTATAAACACCTGGATTTGCACACACCAGACGACAAACACCTGGATTTGCACACACCAGGCTATAAATACCTGGATTTGCACACACCAGGCTATAAACGCCTGGATTTGCACACACCGCTCTCTAAACACCTAGATTTGCACACACCAGGCTATAAACACCTGGATTTGCACACCGCTCTATAAACACCTGGATTTGCACACACCAGGCTATAAACACCTGGATTTGCACACCACTCTATAAACACCTGGATTTGCACACACCGCTCTATTAACACCTGGATTTGCACACACCACTATAAACACATGGATTTGCACACGCCGCACTACAAACACCTGGATTTGCACAAACTGCTATAAACACCTGGATTTGCACACATCAGGCTATAAACACCTGGATCTGCACACAGCGTTCTATAAACACCTGGATTTGCACACACCAGACGACAAACACCTGGATTTGCACACACCAGGCTATAAATACCTGGATTTGCACACACCAGGCTATAAACGCCTGGATTTGCACACACCGCTCTCTAAACACCTAGATTTGCACACACCAGGCTATAAACACCTGGATTTGCACACCGCTCTATAAACACCTGGATTTGCACACACCAGGCTATAAATACCTGGATTTGCACACACCAGGCTATAAACGCCTGGATTTGCACACACCGCTCTCTAAACACCTAGATTTGCACACACCAGGCTATAAACACCTGGATTTGCACACCACACTATAAACACCTGGATTTGCACACACCGCGCTATAAACGCCTGGATTTGCACACACAGCTCTATAAACACCTGGATTTGCACACACCGCTCTATAAACACCTGGATTTGCACACACCAGGCTATAAACGCCTGGATTTGCACACACCAGGCTATAAACACCTGGATTTGCACACACCAGGCTATAAACGCCTGGATTTGCACACACCGCTCTATAAACACCTGGATTTGCACACACCAGGCTATAAACACCTGGATTTGCACACACCGCTCTATAAACACCTGGATTTGCACACACCGCTTTATAAATGCCTGGATTTGCACACGCCACTCTATAAACACCTGGAGTTGCACACACCGCTCTATAAACACCTGGATTTGCAAACACCGTGCTATAAACACCTGGATTTACACACACCGCCCAAAAACACCTGGATTTGCACACCGCTCTATAAACACCTGGATTTGCACACCAGGCTATAAACACCTGGATTTGCACACACCAGGCTATAAACACCTGGATTTGCACACACCGCTCTATAAACACCTGGATTTGCACACACCACACTATAAACACCTGGATTTGCACACACCGCGCTATAAACGCCTGGATTTGCACACCGCTATATAAACACCTAGATTTGCACACACCGCTCTATAAACACCTGGATTTGCACACACCAGGCTATAAACACCTGGATTTGCACACGTCGCTCTATAAACACCTGGATTTGCACACACCAAGCTATAAACACCTGGATTTGCACACACCACACTATAAACACCTGGATTTGCACACACCGCGCTATAAACGCCTGGATTTGCACACACCGCTCTATAAACACCTGGATTTGCACACACCGCTCTATAAACACCTGGATTTGCACACACCGCTCTATAAACACCTGGATTTGCACACACCAGGCTATAAACGCCTGGATTTGCACACACCAGGCTATAAACACCTGGATTTGCACACACCAGGCTATAAACGCCTGGATTTGCACACACCGCTCTATAAACACCTGGATTTGCACACACCAGGCTATAAACACCTGGATTTGCACAAACCGCTCTATAAACACCTGGATTTGCACACACCGCTTTATAAATGCCTGGATTTGCACACGCCACTCTATAAACACCTGGAGTTGCACACACCGCTCTATAAACACCTGGATTTGCACACACCGTGCTATAAACACCTGGATTTACACACACCGCCCAAAAACACCTGGATTTGCACACCGCTCTATAAACACCTGGATTTGCACACCAGGCTATAAACACCTGGATTTGCACACACCAGGCTATAAACACCTGGATTTGCACACACCGCTCTATAAACACCTGGATTTGCACACACCACACTATAAACACCTGGATTTGCACACACCGCGCTATAAACGCCTGGATTTGCACACCGCTATATAAACACCTAGATTTGCACACACCGCTCTATAAACACCTGGATTTGCACACACCAGGCTATAAACACCTGGATTTGCACACGTCGCTCTATAAACACCTGGATTTGCACACACCAAGCTATAAACACCTGGATTTGCACACACCACACTATAAACACCTGGATTTGCACACACCGCGCTATAAACGCCTGGATTTGCACACACCGCTCTATAAACACCTGGATTTGCACACACCGCTCTATAAACACCTGGATTTGCACACACCAGGCTATAACGCCTGGATTTGCATATCGCTCTATAAACACCTGGATTTGCACACACCGCTCTATAAACACCTGGATTTGCACACACCAGGCTAAAAACACCTGGATTTGCACACCGCTATATAAACACCTGGATTTGCACACACCGCTCTATAAACACCTGGATTTGCACACACCGCTCGATAAACACCTGGATTTTCACACACCAGGCTATAAACACCTGGATTTGCACACACCGCTCTATAAACACCTGGATTTGCACACACCGCTCTATAAACACCTGGATTTGCACACACCAGGCTATAAACACCTGGATTTGCACACACCAGACGACAAACACCTGGATTTGCACACACCAGGCTATAAATACCTGGATTTGCACACACCAGGCTATAAACGCCTGGATTTGCACACACCGCTCCATAACTTGGATTTGCACACACCAGGCTATAAACACCTGGATTTGCACACACCGCTCTATAAACACCTGGATTTGCACACACCGCTCCATAACTTGGATTTGCACACACCGCTCTATAAACACCTGGATTTGCACACACCAGGCTATAAACACCTGGATTTGCACACACCAGACGACAAACACCTGGATTTGCACACACCAGGCTATAAATACCTGGATTTGCACACACCAGGCTATAAACGCCTGGATTTGCACACACCGCTCTCTAAACACCTAGATTTGCACACACCAGGCTATAAACACCTGGATTTGCACACCGCTCTATAAACACCTGGATTTGCACACACCAGGCTATAAACACCTGGATTTGCACACCACTCTATAAACACCTGGATTTGCACACACCGCTCTATTAACACCTGGATTTGCACACACCACTATAAACACATGGATTTGCACACGCCGCACTACAAACACCTGGATTTGCACAAACTGCTATAAACACCTGGATTTGCACACATCAGGCTATAAACACCTGGATCTGCACACAGCGTTCTATAAACACCTGGATTTGCACACACCAGACGACAAACACCTGGATTTGCACACACCAGGCTATAAATACCTGGATTTGCACACACCAGGCTATAAACGCCTGGATTTGCACACACCGCTCTCTAAACACCTAGATTTGCACACACCAGGCTATAAACACCTGGATTTGCACACCGCTCTATAAACACCTGGATTTGCACACACCAGGCTATAAATACCTGGATTTGCACACACCAGGCTATAAACGCCTGGATTTGCACACACCGCTCTCTAAACACCTAGATTTGCACACACCAGGCTATAAACACCTGGATTTGCACACCACACTATAAACACCTGGATTTGCACACACCGCGCTATAAACGCCTGGATTTGCACACACAGCTCTATAAACACCTGGATTTGCACACACCGCTCTATAAACACCTGGATTTGCACACACCAGGCTATAAACGCCTGGATTTGCACACACCAGGCTATAAACACCTGGATTTGCACACACCAGGCTATAAACGCCTGGATTTGCACACACCGCTCTATAAACACCTGGATTTGCACACACCAGGCTATAAACACCTGGATTTGCACACACCGCTCTATAAACACCTGGATTTGCACACACCGCTTTATAAATGCCTGGATTTGCACACGCCACTCTATAAACACCTGGAGTTGCACACACCGCTCTATAAACACCTGGATTTGCACACACCGTGCTATAAACACCTGGATTTACACACACCGCCCAAAAACACCTGGATTTGCACACCGCTCTATAAACACCTGGATTTGCACACCAGGCTATAAACACCTGGATTTGCACACACCAGGCTATAAACACCTGGATTTGCACACACCGCTCTATAAACACCTGGATTTGCACACACCACACTATAAACACCTGGATTTGCACACACCGCGCTATAAACGCCTGGATTTGCACACCGCTATATAAACACCTAGATTTGCACACACCGCTCTATAAACACCTGGATTTGCACACACCAGGCTATAAACACCTGGATTTGCACACGTCGCTCTATAAACACCTGGATTTGCACACACCAAGCTATAAACACCTGGATTTGCACACACCACACTATAAACACCTGGATTTGCACACACCGCGCTATAAACGCCTGGATTTGCACACACCGCTCTATAAACACCTGGATTTGCACACACCGCTCTATAAACACCTGGATTTGCACACACCAGGCTATAACGCCTGGATTTGCATATCGCTCTATAAACACCTGGATTTGCACACACCGCTCTATAAACACCTGGATTTGCACACACCAGGCTAAAAACACCTGGATTTGCACACCGCTATATAAACACCTGGATTTGCACACACCGCTCTATAAACACCTGGATTTGCACACACCGCTCGATAAACACCTGGATTTGCACACACCAGGCTATAAACACCTGGATTTGCACACACCGCTCTATAAACACCTGGATTTGCACACACCGCTCTATAAACACCTGGATTTGCACACACCAGGCTATAAACACCTGGATTTGCACACACCAGACGACAAACACCTGGATTTGCACACACCAGGCTATAAATACCTGGATTTGCACACACCAGGCTATAAACGCCTGGATTTGCACACACCGCTCCATAACTTGGATTTGCACACACCAGGCTATAAACACCTGGATTTGCACACACCGCTCTATAAACACCTGGATTTGCACACACCGCTCCATAACTTGGATTTGCACACACCGCTCTATAAACACCTGGATTTGCACACACCAGGCTATAAACACCTGGATTTGCACACACCAGACGACAAACACCTGGATTTGCACACACCAGGCTATAAATACCTGGATTTGCACACACCAGGCTATAAACGCCTGGATTTGCACACACCGCTCTCTAAACACCTAGATTTGCACACACCAGGCTATAAACACCTGGATTTGCACACCGCTCTATAAACACCTGGATTTGCACACACCAGGCTATAAACACCTGGATTTGCACACCACTCTATAAACACCTGGATTTGCACACACCGCTCTATTAACACCTGGATTTGCACACACCACTATAAACACATGGATTTGCACACGCCGCACTACAAACACCTGGATTTGCACAAACTGCTATAAACACCTGGATTTGCACACATCAGGCTATAAACACCTGGATCTGCACACAGCGTTCTATAAACACCTGGATTTGCACACACCGCTCTATAAATACCTGGATTTGCACACCGCTCTATAAACACCTGGATTTGAACACACCGCTCTATAAACACCTGGATTTGCACACACCAGGCTATAAACACCTGGATTTGCACCGCTCTATACACCTGGATTTGCACCAGGCTATAAACACCTGGATTTGCACACAGCGGGCTATAAACACCTGGATTTGCACACTGCTCTATAAACACCTGTATTTGCACACACCAGGCTATAAACACCTGGATTTGCACACACCGCTCTATAAACACCTGGATTTGCACACACCAGCTATAAACACCTGGATTTGCACACACCAGACGACAAACACCTGGATTTGCTCACATCAGGCTATAAACACCTGGATTTGCACACCAGGCTATAAACACCTGGATTTGCACACCAGGCTATAAACGCCTGGATTTGCATACACCACTCTATAAACACCTGGATTTGCACACACCGCTCTATAAACACATGGATCTGCACACACAGCTCTATAAACACCTGGATTTGCACACACCAGGCTATAAACACCTGGATTTGCACACACCGCTCTATAAACACCTGGATTTGCACACACCACACTATAAACACCTGGATTTGCATACCGCGCTATAAACGCCTGGATTTGCACACACCGCGCTATAAACACCTGGATTTGCACACACCAGGCTATAAACACCTGGATTTGCACCCATGCTATAAACACCTGTATTTGCACACACCGCTCTATAAACACCTGGATTTGCACACACCAGGCTATAAACACCTGGATTTGCACACGCTCTATAAACACCTGGATTTGCACACACCAGACTATAAACACCTGGATTTGCATACACCGCGCTATAAACGCCTGGATTTGCACACACCGCGCTATAAACGCCTGGATTTGCACACACCGCTCTATAAACGCCTGGATTTGCACACACCAGGCTATAAATGCCTGGATTTGCACACACCAGGCTATAAATGCCTGGATTTGCACACACCAGGCTATAAACACCTGGATTTGCACACACCAGGCTATAAACGCCTGGATTTGCACACACCGCTCTATAAACACCTGGATTTGCACACACCAGGCTATAAACACCTGGATTTGCACACACCGCTCTATAAACACCTGGATTTGCACACCAGGCTATAAACACCTGGATTTGCACACACCGCTCTATAAACACCTGGATTTGTATACAGCGCTCTATAAACACCTGGATTCGCATACACCAGGCTATAAACACCTGGATTTGCACACACTGCTCTATAAACACCTGGATTTGCACACACCGCACTATAAACACCTGGATTTGCACACCGCTCTTTCAACGCCTGGATTTGCACACACCAGGCTATAAACGCCTGGATTTGCACACACCAGGCTATAAACGCCTGGATTTGCACACACCAGGCTATAACGCCTGGATTTGCACACCGCTCTATAAACACCTGGATTTGCACACACCGCTCTATAAACACCTGGATTTGCACATACCAGGTTATAAACACCTGGATTTGCACACACCGCTATATAAACACCTGGATTTGCACACACCGCTCTATAAACACCTGGATTTGCACACACCGCTCTATAAACACCTGGATTTGCACACACCAGGCTATAAACACCTGGATTTGCACACACCAGGCTATAAACACCTGGATTTGCACACACCAGGCTATAAACACCTTTATTTGCACACACGAGGCTATAAACACCTGGAAATGCACACACCGCTCTATAAACACCTGGATTTGCACACCAGGCTATAAACACCTGGATTTGCACACACCGCTCTACAAACACCTGGATTTGCACACACTGCTCTATAAACACCTGGATTTGCACACATCAGGCTATAAACACCTGGATTTGCACACACCAGGCTATAAACACCTGGATTTGCACACCAGGCTATAAACGTCTGGATTTGCACACCAGGCTATAAACGCCTGGATTTGCACACACCACACTATAAACACCTGGATTTGTACACAGCGCTCTGTAAACACTTGGATTTGCATACACCAGGCTATAAACAACTGGATTTGTACACACCGCTCTATAAACACCTGGATTTGCACACACCAGGCTATAAACACCTGGATTTGCACACACCGCTCTATAAACACCTGGATTTGTATACAGCGCTCTATAAACACCTGGATTCGCATACACCAGGCTATAAACACCTGGATTCGCACACACTGCTCTATAAACACCTGGATTTGCACACACCGCACTATAAACACCTGGATTTGCACACCGCTCTTCCAACGCCTGGATTTGCACACACCAGGCTATAAACGCCTGGATTTGCACACACCAGGCTATAAACACCTGGATTTGCACACACCAGGCTATAAACGCCTGGATTTGCACACAACGCACGATAAACACCTGGAATTGCACACACCAGGCTATAAACACCTGGATTTGCACACACCAGGCTATCAACGCACGGATTTGCACACCACACTATAAACACCTGGATTTGCACACACCGCTCTATAAACGCCTGGATTTGCACACACCAGGCTATAAACACCTGGATTTGCACACCGCTCTATAAACGCCTGGATTTGCACACACCGCTCTATAAACGCCTGGATTCGCATACACCAGGCTATAAACACCTGGATTTGCACACACTGCTCTATAAACACCTGGATTTGCATACCGCTCTATAAACACCTGGATTTGCACACACCGCTCTATAAACACCTGGATTTGCACCGCTCTATAAACGCCTGGATTTGCACACACCAGGCTATAAACGCCTGGATTTTCTCACACCAGGCTATAAACACCTGGATTTGCACACACCAGGCTATAAACGCCTGGATTTGCACACACCGCTCTATAAACACCTGGATTTACACACACCGCTCTATAAACACCTGGATTTGCACACACCAGACTATAAACACCTGGATTTGCACACACCAGGCTATAAACACCTGGATTTGCACATCAGGCTATAAACGCCTGGATTTGCACACCAGGCTATAAACGCCTGGATTTGCACACACCACACTACAAACACCTGGATTTGTACAGCGCTCTAAACACCTGGATTTGCATACACCAGGCTATAAACACCTGGATTTGCACACACCGCTCTATAAACACCTGTATTTGCACACACCAGGCTATACATCTGGATTTGCACACACCGCTATATAAACACCTGGATTTGCACACACCAGGCTATAAACACCTGGATTTGCACACACCAGGCTATAAACGCCTGGATTTGCACAGACCAGGCTATAAACACCTGGATTTGCACACACCAGGCTATAAACGCCTGGATTTGCACACACCGCTCTATAAACACCTGGATTTGCACACACCGCTTTATAAACGCCTGGATTTGCACACGCCACTCTATAAACACCTGGAGTTGCACACACCGCTCTATAAACACCTGGATTTGCACACACCGCGCTATAAACACCTGGATTTACACACACCGCCCAAAAACACCTGGATTTGCACACCGCTCTATAAACACCTGGATTTGCACACCAGGCTATAAACACCTGGATTTGCACACACCAGGCTATAAACACCTGGATTTGCACACACCGCTCTATAAACACCTGGATTTGCACAAATCGCTCTATAACCTGGATTTGCACACATCGGGCTACAAACACCTGGATCTGCACACACGGCTCTATAAACACCTGGATTTGCACACGCCGCTTTATAAACACCTGGATTTGCACACCGCTCTATAAACACCTGGATTTGCACACATCAGGCTATAAACACATGGATCTGCACACACAGCTCTATAAACACCTGGATTTGCACGCACCAGGCTATAAACACCTGGATTTGCACACACCGCTCTATAAACACCTGGATTTGTATACACCAGGCTATAAACACCTGGATTTAAACACCAGGCTATAAACGCCTGGATTTGCACACCAGGCTATAAACGTCTGGATTTGCACACACCACACTATAAACACCTGGATTTGTACACAGCGCTCTGTAAACACCTGGAATTGCATACACCAGGCTATAAACACCTGGATTTGTACACCACTCTATAAACACCTGGATTCGCATACACCAGGCTATGAACACCTGGATTTGCACACACCGCTATGAACACCTGGATTTGCACACACCAGGCTATAAACGCCTGGATTTGCACACACCAGGCTATAAACACCTGGATTTGCACACACCAGGCTATAAACGCCTGGATTTGCACACACCAGGCTATAAACACCTGGATTTGCACACACCGCTCTATAAACACCTGGACTTGCACACACCAGGCTATAAACGCCTGGATTTGCACACACCGCTCTATAAACACCTAGATTTGCACACACCAGTCTATAACCACCTTGATTTGCACACACCGCTCTATAAACACCTGGATTTGCACACACCAGGCTATAAACACCTGGATTTGCACACCAGGCTATAAACACCTGGATTTGCACACCAGGCTATAAACACCTGGATTTGCACACACCGCTCTATAACCTGGATTTGCATACACCGCGCTATAAACGCCTGGATTTGCACACACCGCGCTATAAACACCTGGATTTGCACACACCAGGCTATAAACACCTGGATTTGCACACACCGCTCTATAAACACCTGGATTCACACACACCAGGTTATAAACACCTGGATTCACACACACCAGGCTATAAACGCCCGGATTTGCACACACCAGGCTATAAACACCTGGATTTGCACACGCCGCTCTATAAACACCTGGATTTGCACACACCAGGCTATAAACACCTGGATTTGCACACACCAGGCTATCAACGCACGGATTTGCACACACCAGGCTATAACGCCTGGATTTGCACACCGCTCTATAAACACCTGGATTTGCACACACCGCTCTATAAACACCTGGATTTGCACATAACAGGTTATAAACACCTGGATTTGCACACACCGCTATATAAACACCCGGATTTGCACACACCGCTCTATAAACACCTGGAAATGCACACACCGCTCTATAAACACCTGGATTTGCACACCAGGCTATAAACACCTGGATTTGCACACACCGCTCTATAAACACCTGGATTTGCACACACTGCTCTATAAACACCTGGATTTGCACACACCAGGCTATAAACACCTGGATTTGCACACACCAGGCTATAAACACCTGGATTTGCACACACCAGGCTATAAACACCTGGATTTGCACCGCTCTATACACCTGGATTTGCACCAGGCTATAAACACCTGGATTTGCACACAGCGGGCTATAAACACCTGGATTTGCACACTGCTCTATAAACACCTGGATTTGCACACACCAGGCTATAAACACCTGGATTTGCACACACCGCTCTATAAACACCTGGATTTGCACACACCAGGCTATAAACACCTGGATTTGCACACACCAGGCTATAAACACCTGGATTTGCACACACCAGGCTATAAACACCTGGATTTGCACCGCTCCATACACCTGGATTTGCACCAGGCTATAAACACCTGGATTTGCACACAGCGGGCTATAAACACCTGGATTTGCACACTGCTCTATAAACACCTGGATTTGCACACACCAGGCTATAAACACCTGGATTTGCACACACCGCTCTATAAACACCTGGATTTGCACACACCAGGCTATAAACGCCTGGATTTGTACACACCGCTCTATAAACACCTGGATTTGCACACACCAGGCTATAAACACCTGGATTTGCACACACCGCTCTATAAACACCTGGATTTGCACACACCAGGCTATAAACACCTGGATTTGCACACACCGCGCTATAAACACCTGGATTTGCACACACCGCTATGTACACCTGGATTTGCACACACCGCTCTCTAAACACCTGGATTTGCACACCGCACTATAAACACCTGGATTTGCACCGCGCTACAAACGCCTGGATTTGCACACACCGCACTATAAACACCTGGATTTACACACACCGCTATATAAACACCTGGATTTGCACACACCGCTCTATAAACACCTGGATTTGCACACACCGCACTATAAACGCCTGGATTTACACACACCGCTATATAAACACCTGGATTTGCACACACCGCTCTATAAACACCTGGATTTGCACACACCACTCTATAAACACCTGGATTTGCACACCACACACTATGAACGCCTGGATTTGCACACACCGCTCTATAAACACCTGGATTTGCACACACCACACTATAAATACCTGGATTTGCACACACCAGGCTATAAACACCTGGATTTGCACACACCAGGCTATAAACACCTGGATTCACACACACCAGGTTATAAACACCTGGAATCGCACATACCGCTCTATAAACACCTGGATTTGCACATACCATGTTATAAACACCTGTATTTGCACACACCGCTCAATAAACACCTGGATTTGCAAACACCACACTATAAACGTCTGGATTTGCACACACCGGTCTATAAACACCTGGATTTGCACACACCAGGCTATACACGGCTGGATTTGCACACACCAGGCTATAACGCCTGGATTTGCACACCGCTCTATAAACACCTGGATTTGCACACACCGCTCTATAAACACCTGGATTTGCACATACCAGGTTATAAACACCTGTATTTGCACACACCGCTATATAAACACCTGGATTTGCACACACCGCTCTATAAACACCTGGATTTGCACACACCGCTCTATAAACACCTGGATTTGCACACACCAGGCTATAAACACCTGGATTTGCACACACCAGGCTATAAACACCTGGTTTTGCACACACCAGGCTATAAACACCTTTATTTGCACACGAGGCTATAAACACCTGGAAATGCACACACCGCTCTATAAACACCTGGATTTGCACACACTGCTCTATAAACACCTGGATTTGCACACACCAGGCTATAAACACCTGGATTTGCACACACCAGGCTATAAACACCTGGATTTGCACACCAGGCTATAAACGTCTGGATTTGCACACCAGGCTATAAACGCCTGGATTTGCACACACCACACTATAAACACCTGGATTTGTTCACAGCGCTCTGTAAACACCTGGATTTGCATACACCAGGCTATAAACAACTGGATTTGTACACACCGCTCTATAAACACCTGGATTTGCACACACCAGGCTATAAACACCTGGATTTGCACACACCGCTCTATAAACACCTGGATTTGCATACAGCGCTCTATAAACACCTGGATTTGCACATACCAGGTTATAAACACCTGGATTTGCACACACCGCTATATAAACACCTGGATTTGCACACACCGCTCTATAAACACCTGGATTTGCACACACCGCTCTATAAACACCTGGATTTGCACACACCAGGCTATAAACACCTGGATTTGCACACACCAGGCTATAAACACCTGGATTTGCACACCAGGCTATAAACGTCTGGATTTGCACACCAGGCTATAAACGCCTTTATTTGCACACACCACACTATAAACACCTGGATTTGTACACAGCGCTCTGTAAACACCTGGATTTGCATACACCAGGCTATAAACAACTGGATTTGTACACACCGCTCTATAAACACCTGGATTTGCACACACCAGGCTATAAACACCTGGATTTGCACACACCGCTCTATAAACACCTGGATTTGTATACAGCGCTCTATAAACACCTGGATTCGCATACACCAGGCTATAAACACCTGGATTTGCACACCGCTCTTCCAACGCCTGGATTTGCACACACCAGGCTATAAACGCCTGGATTTGCACACACCAGGCTATAAACACCTGGATTTGCACACACCAGGCTATAAACGCCTGGATTTGCACACAACGCACGATAAACACCTGGAATTGCACACACCAGGCTATAAACACCTGGATTTGCACACACCAGGCTATCAACGCACGGATTTGCACACCACACTATAAACACCTGGATTTGCACACACCGCTCTATAAACGCCTGGATTCGCATACACCAGGCTATAAACACCTGGATTTGCACACACTGCTCTATAAACACCTGGATTTGCATACCGCTCTATAAACACCTGGATTTGCACACACCGCTCTATAAACACCTGGATTTGCACCGCTCGATAAACGCCTGGATTTGCACACACCAGGCTATAAACGCCTGGATTTGCTCACACCAGGCTATAAACACCTGGATTTGCACACACCAGGCTATAAACGCCTGGATTTGCACACACCGCTCTATAAACACCTGGATTTACACACACCGCTCTATAAACACCTGGATTTGCACACACCAGACTATAAACACGTGGATTTGCACACACCAGGCTATAAACACCTGGATTTGCACATCAGGCTATAAACGCCTGGATTTGCACACCAGGCTATAAACGCCTGGATTTGCACACACCACACTACAAACACCTGGATTTGTACAGCGCTCTGTAAACACCTCGATTTGCATACACCAGGCTATAAACACCTGGATTTGCACACACCGCTCTATAAACACCTGTATTTGCACACACCAGGCTATACATCTGGATTTGCACACACCGCTATATAAACACCTGGATTTGCACACACCAGGCTATAAACGCCTGGATTTGCACACACCAGGCTATAAACGCCCGGATTTGCACACCACACTATAAACACCTGGATTTGCACCGCTCGATAAACGCCTGGATTTGCACACACCAGGCTATAAACGCCTGGATTTGCTCACACCAGGCTATAAACACCTGGATTTGCATACACCAGGCTATAAACACCTGGATTTGCACACACCGCTCTATAAACACCTGTATTTGCACACACCAGGCTATACATCTGGATTTGCACACACCACTATATAAACACCTGGATTTGCACACACCAGGCTATAAACGCCTGGATTTGCACACACCAGGCTATAAACGCCCGGATTTGCACACCACACTATAAACACCTGGATTTGCACACACCGCGCTATAAACGCCTGGATTTGCACACACAGCTCTATAAACACCTGGATTTGCACACACCGCTCTATAAACACCTGGATTTGCACACACCAGGCTATAAACGCCTGGATTTGCACACACCAGGCTATAAACACCTGGATTTGCACACACCAGGCTATAAACGCCTGGATTTGCACACACCGCTTTATAAATGCCTGGATTTGCACACGCCACTCTATAAACACCTGGAGTTGCACACACCGCTCTATAAACACCTGGATTTGCACACACCGTGCTATAAACACCTGGATTTACACACACCGCCCAAAAACACCTGGATTTGCACACCGCTCTATAAACACCTGGATTTGCACACCAGGCTATAAACACCTGGATTTGCACACACCAGGCTATAAACACCTGGATTTGCACACACCGCTCTATAAACACCTGGATTTGCACACACCACACTATAAACACCTGGATTTGCACACACCGCGCTATAAACGCCTGGATTTGCACACCGCTATATAAACACCTAGATTTGCACACACCGCTCTATAAACACCTAGATTTGCACACACCAGGCTATAAACACCTGGATTTGCACACGTCGCTCTATAAACACCTGGATTTGCACACACCAAGCTATAAACACCTGGATTTGCACACACCACACTATAAACACCTGGATTTGCACACACCGCGCTATAAACGCCTGGATTTGCACACACCGCTCTATAAACACCTGGATTTGCACACACCGCTCTATAAACACCTGGATTTGCACACACCAGGCTATAACGCCTGGATTTGCACATCGCTCTATAAACACCTGGATTTGCACACACCGCTCTATAAACACCTGGATTTGCACACACCAGGCTAAAAACACCTGGATTTGCACACCGCTATATAAACACCTGGATTTGCACACACCGCGCTATAAACACCTGGATTTGCACACATCGCTCTATAAACACCTGGATTTGCACACACCAGGCTAAAAACACCTGGATTTGCACACACCGCTCTATAAACACCTGGATTTGCACACACCAGGCTATAACGCCTGGATTTGCACATCGCTCTATAAACACCTGGATTTGCACACACCGCTCTATAAACACCTGGATTTGCACACACCAGGCTATAAACACCTGGATTTGCACACACCGCTCTATAAACACCTGGATTTGCACACACCGCTCTATAAACACCTGGATTTGCACACACCAGGCTATAAACACCTGGATTTGCACACACCAGACGACAAACACCTGGATTTGCACACACCAGGCTATAAATACCTGGATTTGCACACACCAGGCTATAAACGCCTGGATTTGCACACACCGCTCCATAACTTGGATTTGCACACACCAGGCTATAAACACCTGGATTTGCACACACCGCTCTATAAACACCTGGATTTGCACACACCGCTCCATAACTTGGATTTGCACACACCGCTCTATAAACACCTGGATTTGCACACACCAGGCTATAAACACCTGGATTTGCACACACCAGACGACAAACACCTGGATTTGCACACACCAGGCTATAAACACCTAGATTTGCACACACCAGGCTATAAACACCTGGATTTGCACACCGCTCTATAAACACCTGGATTTGCACACACCAGGCTATAAACACCTGGATTTGCACACCACTCTATAAACACCTGGATTTGCACACACCGCTCTATTAACACCTGGATTTGCACACACCACTATAAACACCTGGATTTGCACACGCCGCTTTATAAACACCTGGATTTGCACACCGCTCTATAAACACCTGGATTTGCACACATCAGGCTATAAACACATGGATCTGCACACACAGCTCTATAAACACCTGGATTTGCACACACCAGGCTATAAACACCTGGATTTGCACACACCGCTCTATAAACACCTGGATTTGTATACACCAGGCTATAAACACCTGGATTTAAACACCAGGCTATAAACGCCTGGATTTGCACACCAGGCTATAAACGTCTGGATTTGCACACACCACACTATAAACACCTGGATTTGTACACAGCGCTCTGTAAACACCTGGAATTGCATACACCAGGCTATAAACACCTGGATTTGCACACACCGCTCTATAAACACCTGGATTTGCTCACACCAGGCTACACACATCTGGATTTGCACACACTGCTATATAAACACCTGGATTTGTACACCACTCTATAAACACCTGGATTCGCATACACCAGGCTATGAACACCTGGATTTGCACACACCGCTATGAACACCTGGATTTGCACACACCAGGCTATAAACGCCTGGATTTGCACACAGCAGGCTATAAACACCTGGATTTGCACACACCAGGCTATAAACGCCTGGATTTGCACACACCAGGCTATAAACGCCCGGATTTGCACACCACACTATAAACACCTGGATTTGCACACACCGCGCTATAAACGCCTGGATTTGCACACACCGCTCTATAAACACCTGGATTTGCACACACCAGGCTATAAACGCCTGGATTTGCACACACCAGGCTATAAACACATGGATTTGCACACACCGCTCTATAAACACCTGGATTTGCACACACCAGGCTATAAACGCCTGGATTTGCACACACCAGGCTATAAACGCCTGGATTTGCACACACCGCTCTATAAACGCCTGGATTGGCACACATTCTCTATAAACGCCTGGATTTGCACACACCGCTCTATAAACGCCTGGATTTGCACACACCGCTCTATAAACGCCTGGATTTGCACACACCGCTCTATAAACACCTGGATTTGCACACACCAGGCTATAAACGCCTGGATTTGCACACACCACTCTATAAACTCCTGGATTTGCACACACCAGGCTATAAACACCTGGATTTGTACATGCCGCTCTATAAACACCTGGATTTGCACACACCACTCTATAAACACCTGGATTTGCACACCAGGCTATAAACGCCTGGATTTGCACACCAGGCTATAAACGCCTGGATTTGCACACACCACACTATAAACACCTGGATTTGTACACAGCGCTCTGTAAACACCTGGATTTGCATACACCAGGCTATAAACAACTGGATTTGCACACACCGCTCTATAAACACCTGGATTTGCACACACCAGGCTATAAATACCTGGATTTGCACACACCGCTCTATAAACACCTGGATTTGTATACAGCGCTCTATAAACACCTGGATTCGCATACACCAGGCTATAAACACCTGGATTTGCACACACTGCTCTATAAACACCTGGATTTGCACACCGCTCTACGAACAGCTGGATTTGCACACCGCTCTATAAACGCCTGGATTTGCACGCACCAGGCTATAAACGCCTGGATTTGCACACACCAGGCTATAAACATCTGGATTTGCACACACCAGGCTAGAAACGCCTGGATTTGCACACAACGCACGATAAACACCTGGAATTGCACACACCAGGCTATAAACGCCTGGATTTGCAAACGCCTGGATTTGCACACACCAGGCTATCAACGCACAGATTTGCACACCACACTATAAACACCTGGATTTGCACACACCGCTCTATAAACGCCTGGATTTGTACACACCAGGCTATAAACACCTGGATTTGCACACCGCTCTATAAACGCCTGGATTTGCACACACCGCTCTATAAACACCTGGATTTGCACACACCGCTCTATAAACGCCTGGATTTGCACACACCAGGCTATAAACGCCTGGATTTGCACACACCAGGCTATAAACACCGGGATTTGCACACACCAGGCTATAAACACCTGGATTTGCACACACCAGGCTATAAACACCTGGATTTGCACACCAGGCTATAAACGCCTGGATTTGCACACCAGGCTATAAACGTCTGGACTTGCACACACCACACTATAAACACCTGGATTTGTACACAGCGCTCTGTAAACACCTGGATTTGCACACACCAGGCTATAAACGCCTGGATTTGCACACACCGCTCTATAAACACCTGGATTTACACACACCGCTCTATAAACACCTGGATTTGCACACACCAGGCTATAAACACCGGGATTTGCACACACCAGGCTATAAACACCTGGATTTGCACACACCAGGCTATAAACACCTGGATTTGCACACCAGGCTATAAACGCCTGGATTTGCACACACCGCGCTATAAACACCTGGATTTGCACACACCACACTATAAACACCTGGATTTGTACACAGCGCTCTGTAAACACCTGGATTTGCACACACCAGGCTATAAACATCTGGATTTGCACACACCGCTATATAAACACCTGTATTTGTACACAGCGCTCTATAAACACCTGGATTCGCATACACCAGGCTATGAACACCTGGATTTGCACACACCGCTATGAACACCTGGATTTGCACACACCAGGCTATAAACACCTGGATTTGCACACACCAGGCTATAAACGCCTGGATTTGCACACACCGCTCTATAAACGCCTGGATTTGCACACACCGCTCTATAAACACCTGGATTTGCACACACCAGGCTATAAACGCCTGGATTTGCACACACCACTCTATAAACTCCTGGATTTGCACACACCAGGCTATAAACACCTGGATTTGCACATGCCGCTCTATAAACACCTGGATTTGCACACACCACTCTATAAACACCTGGATTTGCACACACCACTCTATAAACACCTGGATTTGCACACCAGGCTATAAACGCCTGGATTTGCACACCAGGCTATAAACGCCTGGATTTGCACACACCACACTATAAACACCTGGATTTGTACACAGCGCTCTGTAAACACCTGGATTTGCATACACCAGGCTATAAACAACTGGATTTGCACACACCGCTCTATAAACACCTGGATTTGCACACACCAGGCTATAAACACCTGGATTTGCACACACCGCTCTATAAACACCTGGATTTGTATACAGCGCTCTATAAACACCTGGATTCGCATACACCAGGCTATAAACACCTGGATTTGCACACACTGCTCTATAAACACCTGGATTTGCACACCGCTCTACGAACAGCTGGATTTGCACACCGCTCTATAAACGCCTGGATTTGCACGCACCAGGCTATAAACGCCTGGATTTGCACACACCAGGCTATAAACATCTGGATTTGCACACACCAGGCTAGAAACGCCTGGATTTGCACACAACGCACGATAAACACCTGGAATTGCACACACCAGGCTATAAACGCCTGGATTTGCACACACCAGGCTATCAACGCACAGATTTGCACACCACACTATAAACACCTGGATTTGCACACACCGCTCTATAAACGCCTGGATTTGTACACACCAGGCTATAAACACCTGGATTTGCACACCGCTCTATAAACGCCTGGATTTGCACACACCGCTCTATAAACACCTGGATTTGCACACACCGCTCTATAAACGCCTGGATTTGCACACACCAGGCTATAAACGCCTGGATTTGCACACACCAGGCTATAAACACCTGGATTTACACACACCGCTCTATAAACACCTGGATTTGCACACACCAGGCTATAAACACCGGGATTTGCACACACCAGGCTATAAACACCTGGATTTGCACACACCAGGCTATAAACACCTGGATTTGCACACCAGGCTATAAACGCCTGGATTTGCACGCCAGGCTATAAACGTCTGGATTTGCACACCAGGCTATAAACGTCTGGATTTGCACACACCACACTATAAACACCTGGATTTGTACACAGCGCTCTGTAAACACCTGGATTTGCACACACCAGGCTATGAACACCTGGATTTGCACACACCGCTCTATAAACGCCTGGATTTGTACACAGCGCTCTATAAACACCTGGATTCGCATACACCAGGCTATGAACACCTGGATTTGCACACACCGCTATGAACACCTGGATTTGCACACACCAGGCTATAAACACCTGGATTTGCACACACCAGGCTATAAACGCCTGGATTTGCACACACCAGGCTATAAACGCCCGGATTTGCACACCACACTATAAACACCTGGATTTGCACACACCGCTCTATAAACGCCTGGATTTGCACACACCACTCTATAAACACCTGGATTTGCACACACCGCTCTATAAACGCCTGGATGTGCACACACCAGGCTATAAACGCCTGGATTTGCACACACCAGGCTATAAACACCTGGATTTGCACACACCAGGCTATAAATGCCTGGATTTGCACACACCGCTCTATAAACACCTGGATTTGCACACACCGCGCTATAAACACCTGGATTTGCACACACCGCTCTATAAACGCCTGGATTTGCACACGCCGCTCTATAAACACCTGGATTTGCACACGCCGCTCTATAAACACCTGGATTTGCACACGCCGCTCTATAAACACCTGGATTTGCACACACCAGGCTATAAACACCTGGATTTGCACACGCCGCTCTATAAACACCTGGATTTGCACACGCCGCTCTATAAACACCTGGATTTGCACACGCCGCTCTATAAACACCTGGATTTGCATACAGCAGGCTATAAACACCTGGATTTGCACACACCAGGCTATAAACACCTGGATTTGCACACACCGCTCTATAAACACCTGGATTCGCATACAGCAGGCTATAAACGCCCGCCCCTCCCCAGGCTGAAGAAGCCGTCACCTTGCGTTGCGTTGCACTACTCGCTGTGACAGGTGGTGAGTAATCTCCCATTCCCTTACCTCAGCTCCTCGCGCCTCCGACGTACCAGCTCCTCGTCCAGGCGATGAATACAGGTCCCCTCGCTTTTAATCTTCTCGAAATGTTGCTTTACCTCCTCACGCCACTCGGCCTGGAGAGAGCGAAGGGGCGAGAGACCGTCAGTGCTGCTCCCAGACTATAATAACCAATACAGGCATCGGGTGTGCCACACAGACACAGGCCATTCGGCCCCACGGGACTGTGCCGGGGTTTATTCTCCACACCGGCCTCCTCCCACCTCACCATCTCCTTCCATTCCTTTCTCCCGCATCTGTTTATCTAGCTTCAACTTAAATACATAAGACCATCAGAAACAGGAGCAGGAGTGGGCCATTGGGCCCCTCGAGCCTGCTCCGCCATTTAATACGACCATGGCTGATCCGATCATGGACTCAGCTCCACTTCCCCGCCCGCTCCCCATAACCCTTCACTCCCTTATCGCTCAAAAATCTGTCTATCTCCACCTTAAATATATTCAATGTCCCAGCCTCCACAGCTCTCTGGGGCAGAGAATTCCACAGATTTACAACCCTCTGAGAGAAGAAATTCCTCCTCATCTCAGTTTTAAATGGGCGGCCCCTTATTCTAAGACCATGCCCCCTAGTTCTAGTCTCCCCCATCAGTGGGAACATCCTCTCTGCATCCACCTTGTCCAGCCCCCTCATAATCTGATACGTTTCCATAAGATCACCTCTCATTCTTCTGAACTCCAATGAGTAGAGGCCCAACCTCCTCAACCTTTCCTCATAAGTCAACCCCCTCATCCCCGGAATCAACCGAGTGAACCTTCTCTGAACTGCCTCCAAAGCAAGTATATCCTTTCGTAAATATGGAGACCAAAACTGCACGCAGTACTCCAGGTGTGGCCTCACCAATACCCTGTATAACTGGAGCAAGACTTCCCTGCTTTTATACTCCATCCCCTTTGCAATAAAGGCCAAGATACCATTGGCCTTCCTGATCACTTGCTGTACCTGCATACTATCCTTTTGTGTTTCATGCACAAGTAACCCCAGGTCCCGCTGTACTGCGGCACTTTGCAACCTTTCCATTTAAATATAATTTGCTTTTCTATTATTTCTGCCAGAGTGGATAACCTCACATTTTCCCACATTATATTCCAGAGCTACATCCAGTCTGTTTAAAAATTAATTCCTGGGATGTGGGCCATTCCTATCGCCCTTCGAGAAGGTGCTGGTGGATGTAGAAGATCCCACGGCCACTGTTTGGAAGAAGAGCCTGGGGGGTTGGGGGGTTGGGGGGTTATCCCCAGTGTCCTGGGGCCAATATTTATCCCTCAATCAACATAACCAAAAAACAGATTATCTGGTCATTATCACACCCTCTCTCCCCTCCCTCTCACCCAGTGGGACACATACCCTCTGCTTCCCTCCCCCTGCAGTGAGACACACACTCCCCCCCCCCACCCCAAGTGAGACAGGCCCTCCCCACCACCCCCAGTGAGACACGCCCCCTCCCAGTGAGACACGCCCCCCACGTGAGACACGCCCCCTCCCAGTGAGACACGCCCCTCCCAGTGAGACACGCCCCCTCCCAGTGAGACACGCCCCCTCCCAGTGAGACACGCCCCCTCCCAGTGAGACACGCCCCCTCCCAGTGAGACACGCCCCCTCCGTGAGACACGCACCCCCAGTGAGACACGCACCCCCAGTGAGACACGCCCCTTCCCCCCCAGTGAGACACGCCCCCTCCCAGTGAGACACGCCCCCTCCGTGAGACACGCACCCCCAGTGAGACACGCACCCCCAGTGAGACACGCACCCCCAGTGAGACACGCACCCCCAGTGAGACACGCACCCCCAGTGAGACACGCCCCTTCCCCCCAGTGAGACACGCCCCCTCCCAGTGAGACACGCACCCCCAGTGAGACACGCCCCTTCCCCCCCAGTGAGACACGCCCCTTACCCCCCAGTGAGACACGCCCCTTACCCCCCAGTGAGACACAGCCCCCCCGCAGTGAGACACGCCCCTTCCCCCCCGTGAGACACGCCCCCCCCCAGTGAGACACGCCCCTCCCAGTGAGACACGCCCCTCCCAGTGAGACACGTCCCTTCCCCCCCAGTGAGACACGCCCCCTCCCAGTGAGACACGCACCCCCAGTGAGACATGCCCCTTCCCCCCCAGTGAGACACACCCCTTACCCCCCAGTGAGACACGCCCCTCCCAGTGAGACACAGCCCCCCCAGTGAGACACAGCCCCCCCAGTGAGACACGCCCCTTCCCCCCCAGTGAGACACGCCCCTTCCCCCCCAGTGAGACACGACCCCCCCAGTGAGACACGCCCCCCCCAGTGAGACACGCCCCTCCCAGTGAGACACGCCCCCTCCCAGTGAGACACGCCCCCTCCCAGTGAGACACGCCCCCTCCCAGTGAGACACGCCCCTTCCCCCCAGTGAGACACGGCCCCCAGTGAGACACGCCCCTCCCAGTGAGACACGCCCCCTCCCAGTGAGACACGCCCCTTCCCCCCCAGTGAGACACGCACCCCCAGTGAGGCACGCCCCTTCCCCCCCAGTGAGACACGGCCCCCCAGTGAGACACGCCCTCCCCCCCCTCAGTGGCGAGCCCCGACCCCCACCACAGTAAGACACGCACTCTGCCGCCCTCCCAGTGAGACACCCCCCCCCCACTCCGGTGAGACATGCCCCCCCCACTCCGGTGAGACACGCCCCCCCCACTCCAGTGAGACACGCCCCCCCCACTCCAGTGAGACACGCCCCCCCACTCCAGTGAGACACGCCCCCCCCACTCCAGTGAGACACGCCCCCCCCACTCCAGTGAGACACGCCCCCCCCACTCCAGTGAGACACGTCCCCCCCACTCCAGTGAGACACGCCCCCCCCACTCCAGTGAGACACGCCCCCCCCACTCCAGTGAGACACGCCCCCCCCACTCCAGTGAGACACGCCCCCCCCACTCCAGTGAGACACGCCCCCCCCACTCCCCCCCCCAGTGAGACACACCCTCCCAGTGGCGAGCCCCCCCCTCCCCTTACCTGGGACTGGAAGTACGTCTCCTGGGGGGTGCCCAACACATCCGCCGACGCGATGTCGAGGTGCAGCAGGATCTGTCGGAATGACGGGCGATTCCGAGGTTTCCCGTTCCTGCAAGAGTAGCGGAGATCTGATTACCCTCCGCAGTCGAGTTTGTCTACCCCGCGTGGAAGGCTCCTCAAACACAGACCTTTCGCTCTCTGGGGCCAGGGGTCACGCACTGACCTTTCACTCTCTGGGGTCACGCACTGACCTTTCACTCTCTGGGGTCACGCACTGACGTTTCACTCTCTGGGGTCATGCACTGACCTTTCACTCCCTGGGGTCACGCACTGACCTTTCGCTCTCTGGGGTCACGCACTGACCTTTCACTCCCTGGGGTCACGCACTGACCTTTCACTCCATGGGGTCACACACTGACCTTTCACTCTCTGGGGTCACGCACTGACCTTTCACTCTCTGGGGTCACGCACTGACCTTTCACTCTCTGGGGTCACGCACTGACCTTTCGCTCCCTGGGGTCACGCACTGACCTTTCGCTCTCTGGGGTCACGCACTGACCTTTCGCTCTCTGGGGTCACGCACTGACCTTTCACTCCCTGACCTTTCACTCTCTGGGGTCATGCACTGACCTTTCACTCCCTGCGGTCACGCACTGACATTTCACTCTCTGGGGTTATACACTGACCTTCTACTCTCTGGGGTCACACACTGACCTTTCACACTCTGGGGTCATACACTGACCTTTCACTCCCTGGGGTCACACACTGACCTTTCACTCCCTGGGGTCAGACATTGACCTTTCACTCTCTGGGGTCACACACTGACCTTTCACTCTCTGGGGTCACACACTGACCTTTCACTCTCTGGGGTCATACACTGACCTTTCACTCTCTGGGGTCACACACTGACCTTTCACTCCCTGGGGTCACACACTGACCTTTCACTCCCTGGGGTCACGCACTGACCTTTCACTCCCTGGGGTCACACACTGACCTTTCACTCTCTGGGGTCACACACTGACCTTTCACTCACTGGGGTCACACACTGACCTTGCGCCCTCAGGGAGCTGGGGCGGGGTGATGGGCTCCTGTCTCTGCTGACTGAGCGACATCCCTGCGAGTGAGCCGAGAGACACACACACACTGTGGGAGGGGCAGCACTGAGGGAGTGTTGCACTGTCGGAGGGGCGGTACTGAGGGAGTGTCACATTGTGGGAGGAGCAGTACTGAGGGAGCGTCGCACTGTCGGAGGGGCAGTACTGAGGCAGCGCCGCACTGTCGGAGGGGCAGTACTGAGGGAGCGCCGCACTGTCGGAAGGGCGGTACTGAGGGAGTGTCACACTGTGGGAGGAGCAGTACTGAGGGAGCGTCGCACTGTCGGAGGGGCGGTACTGAGGGAGTGCTGCACTGTCGGAGGGGCAGTACTGAGGGAGTGCCGCACTGTTGGAGGGGCAGTACTGAGGGAGTGCCGCACTGTCGGAGGGGCAGTACTGAGGGAGTGCCGCACTGTGGGAGGAGCAGTACTGAGGGAGTGCCGCACTGTCGGAGGGGCAGTACTGAGGGAGTGCCGCACTGTTGGAGGGGCAGTACTGAGGGAGTGCCGCACTGTTGGAGGGGCAGTACTGAGGGAGTGCCGCACTGTTGGAGGGGCAGTACTGAGGGAGTGCCGCACTGTTGGAGGGGCAGTACTGAGGGAGTGCCGCACTGTCGGAGGGGCAGTACTGAGGGAGTGCCGCACTGTTGGAGGGGCAGTACTGAGGGAGTGCCGCACTGTCGGAGGGGCAGTACTGAGGCAGCGCCGCAATGTCGGAGGGGCAGTACTGAGGGAGTGCTGCACTGTCGGAGGTGCGGTACTGAGGGAGTGCCGCACTGTTGGAGGGGCAGTACTGAGGGAGTGCCTCACTGTCGGAGGGGCAGTACTGAGGGAGTGCCTCACTGTCGGAGGGGATACCTACCAGCACTGTGTGAGAAGCAGTTTGAATCCGTCGGGACAGCTTGATGGGACAGGGAGATGGAGACTGTTGCTGCCGACGCCCCAGATGATGGCGGAGGAATCGACATCCTTGTACGGGATCTCTCCCGTCAGGAGTTCCCACAGAACTACGCCAAACGACCTGGTAACATAGACAGACAAATTACACCAAGTCACCAGCCGCCCAGCTATCTCTGCCCCCGCCCCCTGCCCCACACCCACTCCCGATCCATGCTGCCTAGTCCCGCACCGTGCACAGTTCTGGTCTCCATATACCTGGGTTAGACCACACTGGGAGCACTGTGCACAGTTCTGGTCTCCATATACCTGGGTTAGATCACACTGGGAGCACTGTGCACAGTTCTGGTCTCCGTATACCTGGGTTAGACCACACTGGGAGCACTGTGCACAGTTCTGGTCTCCATATAAGAAATAGGTGCAGGAGTCGGCCATTCGGCCCCTCGAGCCTGCTCCGCCATTCAATGAGATCATGGCTGATCTTCTACTTCAACCCCACTTCCCTGCACTATCCCCAAATCCCTTGATTTCCTTACTATCCAAAAATCTATTGATCTCTGTCTTCAATATACTTAAAGACTGAGCCTCCACAGCCCTCTGGGAGTTCCAGAGACTCGCCCCCATCCGAGTGAAGAAATTCCTCCTCATCTCAGTCCTAAATGGCCGACCCCTTATCCTGAGACTGTGACCCCTGGTTCTAGACTCCCCACAGCCCAGGGTGGAAACATACTCCCTGCATCTACCCTGTCAATTCCCCTCAGAATTGTGTATGTTTCAATGAGATATCTTCTCATCCTTCTAAACTCTAGAGAATATCGGCCTCGTCTACTCAATCTCTCCTCATAGGACAATCCCTCCATCCCAGGAATCGGTCTGGTGAACCTTCGTTGCACTCCCTCAATGGCAACTACATCCTTCCTTAGGTAAGGAGACCAAAACTGTACACAATACTCCAGGTGTGGTCTCACCAGGGCCCTGTATAATTGCAGTAAGACGTCTTTACTCTTATACCAGAGTACTTAAGGAAGTGGCCCGAGAAATAGTGGATGCATTGGTGATCATTTTCCAACAGTCTATCGACTCTGGATCAGTCCCTATGGACTGGAGGGTAGCTAATGTAACACCACTTTTTACAAAAGGAGGGAGAGAGAAAACGGGTAATTATAGACCGGTTAGCCTAACATCGGTAGTGGGGAAAATGTTGGAATCAATTATTAAAGATGTAATAGCAGCGTATTTAGAAATCAGTGACAAGATCGGTCCAAGTCAGCATGGATTTATGAAAGGGAAATCATGCTTGACAAATCTTCTGGAATTTTTTGAGGATGTAACTAGTAGAGTGGACAAGGGAGAACCAGTGGATGTGGTGTATTTGGACTTTCAAAAGGCTTTTGACAAGGTCCCACACAAGAGATTGATGTGCAAAATTAAAGCACATGGTATTGGGGGTAATGTATTGACGTGGATAGAGAACTGCTTGGCAGACAGGAAGCAGAGAGTCGGGATAAACGGGTCCTTTTCAGAATGGCAGGCAGTGATTAGTGGGGTACTGCAGGGCTCAGTGCTGGGACCACAGCTATTTACAATACATTCATTGTTATGTTTGTATACCTGTAAATACCATGTCTAACCACCAGAGGGCTTATCCCCTGGAGTCCCAAGGGATCCCACAATCCCTTGGGAGCACCTGTATATAAGGCGGCCTCACAGGCTGGAGAGGCACTCTGAGATCTGTAATAAAGGACTAGGGTCACACTTACTTTGAGCTTGCAGTATCTAGTCTGACTGTTTATTCAAGACATAACAACTGGCGACGAGATACAGATGACGAACCCCACCGCAACGATGCAGAGAACTGTGGGCATCCTGGAGATTTTCAGAGGGAGATGATTGGGAAACCTTCGTGGAGCGACTTGACCAATAATTCGTGGCCCACGAGCTGGAAGGAGAAGCGAACGCTGCCAAACGAAGGCCGATCCTCCTCACTGTTTGCGGGGCATCAATGTATGGCCTCATGAAAAACCTGCTCGCTCCAGCGAAACCCACAGACAAGTCGTACGATGATTTGTGCACACTGCTCCGGGAGCATCTAAACCCGAAGGAAAGCGTTCTGATGGCGAGGTATCGGTTCTACACGTACAAGAGGTCTGAAGGTCAGGAAGTGGCGAGATGACTCAGAGTCCACCACCAAGGGGGGTGAATACAAGGCCATTAACACCTTGTTGGCGCTGTGGGAGTGATCATCGTTTCCATTCATGCCGCTTCAAAGGGTACGTCTGCAAGGGCTGTGGAACAATGGGACACCTCCAACGTATGTGCAGACGAGCTGCAAACCCTGCTAATCCTGCAAACCACCATGTTGTAGAGGAGGACATATCCATGGTGGACCATAATGAACCAAAGTCTCAGACCGAAGAGGCAGAGGTATATAGGGTGCACACATTTACCACCAAGTGTCCCCCGATAATGCTGAAGGTTGAACTAAATGGACTCCCAGTGTCCATGGAGCTGGACACGGGCCCAAGCCAGTCCATCATGGGCAAAAAGACTTTCGATAAGTTGTTGTGTGGCAAGACTTCAAGGCCAGTCCTGACTCCCATTCGTACCAAACTTAGAACGTACACAAAGGAACTGATTCCTGTAATTGGCAGTGCTACCGTAAAGGTCTCCTACGATGGAGCAGTGCACGGGTTACCACTCTGGGTGGTACCGGGCGATGGTCCCACGCTATTCAGCAGGAGCTGGCTGGGAAAGATATGTTGGAACTGGGACGACGTCCGAGCGCTTTTGTCTGTCGACGATACCGCATGTGCCCAGGTCCTAAGCAAGTTCCCCTCGCTGTTCGAAGCAGGCATCGGGAAGTTTCAAGGATTAAAAGTGCAGATCCATTTGATTCCGGGGGCGCGACCCATCCATCACAAGGTGAGAGCGGTACCTTACATGATGAGAGAGAGGGTGGAGATCGAGCTGGACAGGCTGCAACGAGAGAGCATCATTTCGCCGATCGAATTCAATGAGTGGGCCAGTCCGATTGTTACAGTCCTCAAGGGAGACGGCACCGTCAGAATCTGTGGCGATTACAAAGTAACTATCAATCGTTTCTCGCTGCAGGATCAATACCCACTACCAAAGGCAGACGATCTATTTGTGATGCTGGCGGGAGGGAAAACGTTCACGAAGCTGGACTTGATCTCGGCCTACATGACGCAGGAGCTGGAGGAATCCTCGAAAGGCCCTCACCTGCATCAACACGCACAAAGGTCTCTTCGTTTACAACAGATGCCCGTTTGGGATTCGATCGGTCGCGGCTATATTCCAGAGGAACATGGAAAGCTTGCTGAAGTCGGTCCCGCGCACCGTGGTCTTCCAGGACGACATCTTGGTTACAGGTCGGGACACTGTCGAGCACCTCCATAACCTGGAGGAGGTTCTTAGTCGGCTTAATCGTGTGGGGCTCAGGCTAAAACGCTCAAAGTGCATTTTCCTGGCACCTGAAGTGGAGTTCCTGGGGAGAAGAATCGTGGCGGACGGCATCAGGCTCACTGATTCGAAGACAGAGGCAATCGAGAACGTACCGAGACCACAGAACGTGACTGAGCTACGATCGTTTCTAGGACACCTGAACTATTTTGGTAACTTCTTACCGGGTCTTAGCATACTGTTAGAACTGTTAGCATACTGGTGATGAATGGGTATAGGGTAAAAGCCAAGAAAATGCCTTTGAGAAAGCTAGGAAGCTGTTATGTTCAAACAAATTGCTTGTGTTGTACGATCCATGTAAGTGTTTGGTACTGGCATGTGACATGTCATCATACGGGGTCCGGTGTGTATTGCAACAAGCTAATGAATTTTGGAAACTGCAACCGGTTGCTTTTGCATCCAGAAGTCTGTCTAAGACCGAGAGGGCCAACAGTATGATCGAAAAAGAAGCGTTAGTGTGTGTTTGCGGGATAAAGAAAATGCATCATTATTTGTTCGGGCTCAAATTTGAATTGGAAACTGACCATAAGCAGCTTATATCCCTCTTTTCTGAAAATAAGGGGATAAATACGAATGCATCGGCCCGGGTCCAGAGATGGGCGCTCACGTTGTCCGCATACAATTACGCCATCCGCCACAGAAAACTGTTCCGATGCTCTCAGTAGGCTGCCATTGCCCGCCACAGGGGTGGAAATGGCACAGCTCACAGATTTAGTTATGGTAATGGAAGCATTCGAGAGTGAGTAATCACCTGTTACCGCCCAACAGATTAGAACCTGGACGAGCCAGGACCCCTTACTGTCCTTCGTAAAAACTGTGTGCTCCATGGGAGTTGGTCTAGTGTCCCGTTAGAGATGCAGGAAGAGATAAAGCCGTACCAGCGGCGCAGAGATGAAAGGTCTATACAGGCAGACCGCCTCCTATGGGGTAATCGGGTAGCTGTGCCAAAAAAGGGCAGAGGCACTTTCATTAGTGACCTCCACAGCACCCACCCAGATATTGTAATGATGAAAACGATAGCCAGATCCTATGTGTGGTGGCCCGGTATCGATGCAGACTTAGAGTCCTGCGTGCACAAATGTAATACATGTTCCCAGTTAAGCAATGCACCCAGGGAGGCGCCACTAAGTTTATGGTCCTGGCCCTCCAAACCATGGTCTAGGGTCCATGTCGACTATGCAGGCCCATTCTTGGCAAAAATGTTTCTAGTGGTTGTAGATGCGTACTCCAAATGGATTGAATGTGTGATAATGTCGGCAAGCACGTCCGCTGCCACCACTGAAAGCCTACGGGCCATGTTTGCCATGCATGGCCTGCCTGATGTCCTTGTAACTGACAATGGGCCGTGCTTTACCAGTGCCGAGTTCAAGGAGTTCATGACCCGCAATGGGGTCAAACATGTCACATCTGCCCCGTTTAAACCTGCATCCACTGGCCAGCAGAACGAGCAGTTCAAACAATCAAGCAAAGCTTAAAAGGGTAACTGGAGGCTCACTGCAGACTCGCTTATCCCGAGTCCTGCTTAGTTACCGCACAAGACCCCACTCGGTCACCGGGGTCCCTCCCGTTGAACTGCTCATGAAAAGGGCACTTAAGACAAGGCTCTCGTTAGTCCACCCTGATCTACACGAACAGGTAGAGAGCAGGCAGCTTCAACAGAATACATATCATGATAGCGCAAATGGATCACGCGAAATTGAAAAGATCCTGTATTTGTGTTGAACTATGGACAAGGTCCCAAGTGGCTTGCTGGCACTGTTGTGGGCAAAGAGGGGAGCAGGGTGTTTGTGGTCAAACTTGCAAATTGACTCACCTGCAGGAAACACTTGGACTCCAAACTCAGATTTACGGACTATCCAGAACAACCCACAATAGACTCTAACTTTTTTGACTCTCCAACACACACACAAGTGGCAACTGACCCAGCGGTTGACCACAAAGCAGAACCCATCACTCCTAGCAGGACTCACCACCCCCAGCAGTCCAGCAAGGCCAGCTGCGCAGCAGCCCAGCGAAGGCCCAACAAACGACTCACCAACACCAGTATTTGTACCGAGATCAACCAGGCAAAGGAAGGCCCCAGTTCGACTCATATTGTAAATAGTTAACACGAGTGACTTGGGGGGGCGGGGGGGGGGGTGTTGTTATTGATGTAAACCTGTCTAACAACCAGAGGGCTTATCTCCTGGAGTTCAAGGGATCCCACAATCCCTTGGGAGCACCTGTATATAAGGGGGCCTCACAGGCTGGAGAGGCACTCTGAGATCTGTAATAAAGGACTACGGTTACACTTACTTTGAGCTTGCAGTATATAGTCTGACTCTTTATTCAAGACATAACATTAATGATTTAGACAAAGGAATTGAGTGTAATATCTCCAAGTTTGCAGATGACACTAAGCTGGGTGGCGGTGTGAGCTGCGAGGAGGATGCTAAGAGGCTGCAGGGTGACTTGGACAGGTTAGGTGAGTGGGCAAATGCATGGCAGATGCAGTATAATGTGGATAAATGTGAGGTTATCCACTTTGGTGGCAAAAACAGGAAGGCAGAATATTATCTGAATGGTGACAGATTAGGAAAAGGGGAGATGCAACGAGACCTGGGTGTCATGGTACATCAGTCATTGAAGGTTGGCCATGCAGGTACAGCAGGCGGTGAAGAAGGCAAATGGCATGTTGGCCTTCATAGCGAGAGGATTTGAGTACAGGAGCAGGGAGGTCTTACTGCAGTTGTACAGGGCCTTGGTGAGACCACACCTGGAGTATTGTGTTCAGTTTTGGTCTCCTAATCTGAGGAAGGACATTCTTGCTATTGAGGGAGTGCAGCGAAGGTTCACCAGACTGATTCCCGGGATGGCAGGACTGACATATGAAGAAAGACTGGATCGACTAGGCTTATATTCACTGGAATTTAGAAGAATGAGAGGGGATCTCATAGAAACATATAAAATTCTGACGGGATTGGACAGGTTAGATGCAGGAAGAATGTTCCCGATGTTGGGGAAGTCCAGAACCAGGGGTCACAGTCTAAGGATAAGGGGTAAGCCATTTAGGACCGAGATGAGGAGAAACTTCTTCACCCAGAGAATTGTGAACCTGTGGAATTCTCTACCACAGAGAGTTGTTGAGGCCAGTTCGTTGGATATATTCAAAAGGGAGTTAGATGTGGCCCTTACGGCTAAAGGGATCAAGGGGTATGGCGAGAAAGCAGGAATGGGGTACTGAGGGAATGATCAGCCATGATCATATTGAATGGTGGTGCAGGCTGGAAGGGACAAATGGCCTACTCCTGCACCTATTTTCTATGTTTCTATGTTACTCAAATCCTCCTGTAATAAAGGCCAACATACCATTTGCTTTCCTAATTGCTTGCTGTAGCTACATGTTAACTTTCAGCAATTTGTGTACAAGGACCCCCAGGTCCCTCTGAACACCGACATTCCCCAATCGTTCAGCGTTTAAACAATACTCTGATTTTCTATTTTTCCTACCAAAGTGGATAACTTCACATTTCTCCACATTATATTCCATTTGCCATGTTCTTACCCACTCACTCAGTCTGTCTATATCCCCTTGAAGCCTCTTTGCATCCTTCTCACAACTTATCCCTTGGTTAGACCACACTTGGAGCACTGTGCACAGTTCTGGTCTCCATATACCTGGGTTAGACCACACTTGGAGCACTGTGCACAGTTCTGGTCTCCATATACCTGGGTTAGACCACACTGGGAGCACTGTGCACAGTTCTGGTCTCCATATACCTGGGTTAGACCACACTGGGAGCACTGTGCACAGTTCTGGTCTCCATATACCTGGGTTAGACTACACTTGGAGCACCGTGTACAGTTCTGGT